>NC_031998.1:12120315-12376220 GCF_001879085.1 Nicotiana attenuata
TTTTTTTTGTTTGAAAGTATTTTGCATAAAAATATATATGGGGAAAAATTTGGTATCAAAAGTGAATCATCGGGACGAATCTTTGGCACTTGTCGCATTTACGGACGAACTCTTCGGTGTCCTTCTCCATGCTGTCCCAATTGTAGCCTGCCCTGATTATTTTTCGAATCAAGGAATTGGCACCGGATTGGCACCGGTATGATTTCCGCAGCTGCCCTCGTGGATCTCTCGGAGCACATAATCTGTGTCTCCCGGCCCCAGACATACTGCTAGAGGGCCATCAAAAGTTCTTCTGTAAAGAGTTCTGCTTTCGTCGAGCGAGAATCAGGCTGCTTTGGTTCGCAAGGCCCTCGACTCTTTTGGGTATGCGGGTAGCTTCCCGTTCTCCTAATAATCGATATATTTGTTTCGCCAATCGCATGTTAGGCTAGTGGAGTTGATCTCGATGTGGCCTTCATCGATCACTGATTGGGACAGTTGAACAACAGATCCGAGGAGTATGTCATCTTCCTCGACAGACGATCCCAGGTTTGCGAGTGCATCGGCTTCGCTATTCTCCTCATGGGGTATGTGGACCAGGGTCCATTCTTTGAAGCAGTGCAATGTGATTTGAATTTTGTCTAAGTATCTTTGCATCCTGTCTTCCCGAACCTCGAAGCTCCCATTTACCTGATTTACCACCAGGAGGGAATCGCATTTTCCTTCAATGACCTTGACTCCTAGGCTTTTGGCCAATTCCAGACCTGCAATCATAGCCTCATACTCGGCTTCATTGTTAGTTAACCGTATGGTTTTATAGATTGTCTAATCACGCCGCCCGTAGGTGGCTTCAGGACTACACCGAGCCCGGACCCTCTTACGTTCTAGGCGCCGTTAGTGAACAGGGTCCATATCCCGAAGGATGTTCCAGTTTTTAGCAAAAGTTCTTTCTCGACCTCAAGTACGAGGGAGGGAGTGAATTCGGCTACGAAATCTGCCAAAATTTGTGACTTTATAGCCGTCGGGGGCTGATACTCGATATCATATCCCCCGAGCTCGATAGCCCATTTGGCAAGTCATCCCGATAATTCGGGTTTATGCAATATGCTTCGAAGGGGATACATTGTTAAAACGCAAATATGATGGCATTGTAAGTAAGGCTTCAATTTTTGAGATGCATTTATTAATGCAAGAGCTAGCTTCTCCAGGTGTGGATACCTGGTTTCGGCATCGCCCAGGGTTCGACTTACCTAATAAACAGGGAATTGCGTACCTTGTTCTTCTCGAACCAGTACATCACTTACCGCTATTTCGGATATGGCCAGGTACAGATACAATGTCTTATCCTCCTTTGGGGTGTGCAGCAAAGGCGGACTTGTCAGGTATCGCTTCAACTCCTCTAAAGCGCATTGGCATTCCGGAGTCCATTCAAATTTGTTTTTCTTTTTGAGCAACGAGAAGAAATGGTGACTCCTGTCCGATGACCTCGATATGAACCGGCCCAAGGCTGCTATCCGCCTGGTCAGCCGCTGCACGGACTTTGCATTATTCACCACCGTAATTTTTTTGATGGATTTGATTTTGTCGGGGTGGATCTCGATTCCCCTGTTTGATACCATGAAACCTAAGAATTTGCCTGATCCTATTCGGGGTTGAGTTTCATGTTGTAACTTCTAAGGATGTCGAATGTTTCCTGCAAATGAGTCAAATGGTCCTCTGCGCACAGAGACTTAACTAGCATGTCGTCAATATAAACTTCCATGGACTTGCCTATTTGATGTTCGAACATCTTATTAACCAAGCGTTGGTACGTGGCCCCTACGTTTTTTAGCCCGAAGGGCATTACATTATAACAGTACGTATCGTACTTTGTGATGAACGAGGTCTTTTATCTATCCTCGGGGTTCATCTTAATTTGATTATACCCCGAATAGGCATCGAGAAAAGTGAGGGTTTCATGGCCGGCCGTGGCATCGATCAAACGGTTGATGTTGGGTAGCGGGAACGAGTCCTTTGGGCACACCCTGTTTAGATCATCATAATCTACGCACATTCTTAGTTTATTTTACCTTTTTGGGAACTATCACCATATTAGCTAACCATTCGGGATATTTTACTTCCCTAATTGACCCTGTCTTGGGGAGCTTCATTACCTCATTTTTGATGAATGCATGCTTTATCTCGAACTGGGGTCTCCTTTTTTGCTTTACCGATTTATAGGGTGGACACTTAGTAGATGGGTAGTTATCTCCGGTGGGATCCCAGTCATGTCTAAATGGGACCAAGCAAAGCAATCGATGTTGTTAATAAGGAACTGAATGAGTTTTTTCTTGAGTTCGGGGGTTAATCCTGTCCCCAGGTATACCTTCTGATCTAGGAGATGCTCGACCAATACGGCTTTCTCTATCTCTTCGTTAGTCATCTTCATTGCGTCTGACTCTTCGGGGGCAATAAAGGTTCTAGGAGCGAGGAAATCCTCTTCATCGTCCCTGTGGGTGTGTTGTCTTTTCGACTCCTCCGAGGCGGAGTGTACAGAATTCGGTACCTCTTCATGGACCGCGAACATTTCCTTTGCCGCATGTTGCTCTCCGTATATCGTCTTAATTCCGTCCTTTGTTGGAAACTTTATCATCTGATGGAGGGTCAACGGCACTGCCTTCATGTTATGTATCCATGGTATACCGAGCAAGGCATTGTACCTTGTATCACCTTTAATGATGTGGAATCTGGTATCTTGAACTGCATCTGATATGTTAACCGGGAGAGTGATTTCTCCTTCTGTTGCTTCGCTGGCCATATTGAAGATGTTGAGGATTCGGGAGATAGGTATGATCTGGTCGAGCAATCCGAGCTGCTCTACCACTGTCGATCTAATTACGTTGGCTGAGCTACTTGGATCCACGAGGTCACGTTTAATTTGGGTGTTATATAAGAGGAATGAGATTACCAGTGCATCATTGTGCGGATGAGACAGAGTCTCGACGTATTCTTCGCTGAACGCGAGGATGTCCTCAGATGCCCGGCCTCAGGTTTATCCTTGCATTGCCGCAGAAACCTTTATCACCTTAATTATGAGCCTCTGGGGAATGTCGGTCCCCCCTATAATCATATGAACGGTGTGTTGAGGTTTTTCCATTTTGCTTCCTCTGTTTGCCTCTCTTTCTTCCCGGGCGGGATTTTTCCGAGCGTCTTGTTGATTTTCTCGGTGTATGTTCCTGTTAGTGTAGGAACTTGTGCCTCGAGGTCGAGTCGGATGCGCTGTCGAGGGTAGTCGATAAAGGACTAACAATTATGATAAATTCAATGGCGGCTCTTTATGTCCAATAATAAGCAATAAATGAAGAACAATGAATAGAACACAATAAATGTAAGTAGTGGAGTCAAGAGAATTTGTTAGAAAGTAGAGAGAATGTTCTTGTATTTTTAATATTGAGTCTCAGATCTCCCTACAAAATGCAAGGGGTCCCCTTTATATATGAGGGGAAAATCCCTATACGGCACATGTGTAATTATTACATAAAATAGCTGGTACAACCACTCAATCAGTCTTGTACAGGCTGTCGCTGTTTGCGCATGCGTTGTCAGAAAATACCGTTCCTACAGAACTTCCCGCGTACTTGCTATGAGTACGGTTCGTTCTGCCTCAATACCGGGCACGAAGTATCCACGAAGGCATCGGACCCCGGTCTGTTCTTCGAGCCCTCCGAGATGAGGTTACGTAATACCTTGCCGATCGTAAAATTGGTCTTCCCAATTTTAGCCGTATATAGTATTTTATATTCGTTGTTGTTATTGTGTTGGTTTCCAGCTTTGTTATATGAAATTATGAAATTGGTTATTCTGGGATCTCTGATTGCGAGGATTGAGCTCATTTTCATAAATTTTAACTGCTTTACCATAATTTTCTGTTTCTTTCCCTGTTATTATTATTATTATTATTACTGCGTACAGGTTATGGTAAGTAACCCGCCTTCGCCTCGTCACTACTTCGTCGAGGTTAGGCTCCGCACTTACAGAGTACATGGGCTCGGTTGTGCTAATACTACACTCTGCTCTTCTTGTGTAGATTTTGGAGTTGGTCCTAGCAGCAGTCAGTAAATTGCTCGATCCAGTGCTTGGGGGATTTGAGGAACAGTTGCACAGCGTTCGCAGCCTGAAGTACCCTTCTATATTATCTTAGTTGTTTATTTCGATTCAGACATTTATGCTTTTATTCAGACTATTATTTGTAGCACTCTAGATGCTCATGTATTCGTGACACCAATTCTGGGATTGTATTTGGATATCACCGTTATTCTAGGCTATTTACTCTATTTCAGTTTATTCAGCTTATTGGTTTTCATTTGATTTGAATTATTAAAAATGGCTAAAACTATATCTAACGTTAGCTTGCCTAGCAAGTGGAATGTTAGGCGCCATCACAGTCCCGAGGCTGAGAATTCTAATCGTGACATTCTCGAGTCATTTCTTCTATTTAACATTATAAAGGGTCAATGTCGAATCATTTCCTCTTTCAAGAAAATGTGTGCAATCAAAATGATCCTAAATTTCCAAAAGAGGCATAACTTAGGGTGTGTTTGGTATGAAGGACAATATTTTTCGGAAAATATTTTTCAATTTTAATATTTGGTTGGTTTAAATGTTCTGGAAAATATTTTCCTTTAATTGGAGGAAGATGTTTTTCCTATCAAGAGAAGAAAAAAATATTTTCGAAAACACTTTTTCAATCTTCCCCACCCTATTTCAAATCCCACACCCCACCCTACCCCACCCAGCCCTACCACCCCACCACTGCCACCCACCACCCCCACCCTCCCCCGATCCCTCAACCCCACCCCCACCCCCACCCCCACCCTAAATAGAAATATTATTAAGAGTACTTTTTTTTCATGTTGTAGATATAATACTGTTTTTTAATTTCAACAAAATATATATATTTTCTTTTCATGATGAAAAAAATAATTTTTTTTATTTCAACAAAAAAAAAAATTTATTTCTTTCATGGTGTATAAAAATATTTTCTTTCATTTCAACAAAATAATATAGTAAAAAGTATTTTGTTTCATTTTAACAAAATGAGTATTTTCTTTTCATGATGTGGAAAAAGTATTTTCTTTCATTTCAACAAAATGAGTACTTTCTTTTCATGTTATAGAAAGAGTACTTTCTTTTCCCAAAAAAAAAGTATTTTTTTAGTTATGGAGCACAAATTTTAATATTTTTTGTGCGAAAAAGTAAAGCAACACGCTAGTTCCTTTGGGTTAGTGTGAATTAATAAAAGAATAATAGAATTTTTTTAAAAAATAGAGTCCAAAAGAGTTGGGTATTTGGGGGGAGGGGGAGCACGGAAAACATGGAGATTTGGAGGAAAGGGTGAGGGGAGTAGCTTAAAAATTATTTTCCTAAAAAATATTTCTACTCTCTAACCAAACAGTAGAAACTATTTTTCGAAAAACATTTTTCAAAAACAAAATAAGAGAAAATAAATGATAAAACTGTAACGATCCGGCTGGTCGTTTTGAGAATTAAAGTTCCGTTCAGCGGCATAAGGTCTTGAGAAGCTTCATATTATGTGTATTGACTTGCATGCATGATTGAATTCAATTACCGGATGATTCGGAGTCGAATTTGGGAGAAGGATTCTAGTTTGGACGTTTAAGCGGTGAGAATTTGACCGGAATTCAACTTTTGTGTAAACGGCTCCGGAATGAGTTTTGGATGATGTCCGCATCTTCGTATGGTGATTTTGGACTTAGGCGTGCATCCGGATTCAGATTTGGAAGTCCGTAGGGTAATTTGGAGCATTTCAGCGAAAGTTGGAAAAGTTGAAGTTTGGAAAATGGAGAAGTTTGACATATAGTTGACTTTTGTGATATCGGGATTGGAATACGATTCCTAGAGTTGGAGCAGCTCCATTATGTCATTTGGGACTTGTCTGCAAAATTTGGCGTCATTCCGGGTTAGTTTGATTGGTTTTGGCACTAATTTTTGAAGTTGGAAGATTTGGAAGTTCATAGTTCGATTCATGGCGCGATTTACATTTTCAGCATTTTTTGATGTGATATGAGACCCCGAGCGAGTCCGTTTTAGGTTATAAAACTTGTTTGTGTGTTTAAACGGGGTCACAGGGCCTCGGGTGTGTTTCGGATGGGCTACGAGCCAATTTCTTCTATTTTTGTATTGCTAGTTTCTGGTATCTACTGTCCTCTTTCGCGATCGCGTAGTCCCAGTCGCGATCGCTTAGAGTCCTGTTGATCTGCCCCATTCTTTTTCCTCGCGTTCGCATAGAACCTTCGCGATCACGAAAGTCTGCTTCCTTCATCTTTGCATTCGCATGCCCTCATTCGCGTTCGCATAGTAGAAATTAGAAGCTCGGGGCTGGTGGCTATTTCTTCTTCGCGTGCGCGTCACTAACCCCATGTTCGCGAAAGCTTCTGTTTCTTACTCTTCGCGTTTCCACCCCTTAGCTCGCGTTCGCGATGGGCATTTCTTGGCAGCCTCATTTTTCTTCTTCACGAACATGAACCTTTCTCCACGTTAGCGATACATAGTCACCTTGGCAGAATATAGGTTTTCCAAATCGAGGGTTAGGCTATTTTTATCATATTTTGACTTGTAGAGCTCGGGTTTGAGCGATTCTTTGTGAGTTTTCCAAGCAATTCGATTGGGTATGTGTTCTTCACCTAGAATTTAATATATTCCATGATTTTATCTTTGTTTTTATCATTTAATTTGTGTTTTGAGTTGAAAAAAATGTTGGTTTTTGTAGAAAGTTTTCAAAATAAAAAATCATGATTTGAAGGGCGAAATGGTATCGGATTTTGATAATTTTTGTATGGTTGAACTCGTATCGGAATGGGTATTCGGTTTTTGAAAAATTTGTCGGGTTCCCGGGGGTCAACTTTTGGACCGAGTTTTGGATTTTGTTAAAGATTGAGAGTTTATGATCCGAAATAGTTTCTTATGAGTTTTAATTGTGCTTTAAAGTATTTTGGTTAGATTTGAGCCGTCCGGAGCTATTTTCACCTGAGAAGTTTATTTTTGAGTATCAGTTTGTCTTCTTTGAGGTATGTATTTTGCCTAACCTAGTGTGGGAGATTTTCCCTTCGGATTTGAGTCTTCTATGTTGATTGTAGTTCATGTACGCGAGGTGACGAGTGCGCGCTCGGACTTACTAGTGGAAAATTGGCCTTTTAGGGTTCTTAGGTCCTTACATTCACTAAGTAGGAGTTGTTCATGATATGATTAAGTTTTCAATTTGCTAGTTTTACCTCTACACGCTTAATTGGAATTAATTTCTTTATGATTCACTCTTATTGCCTATTTCACTTAACTGAAGATTTGTACCTCTCCTATTGAAATGCTATCTTTTCATATCTGCCTATCTTTATCTTAAATTATTATTGTCTCATCCTATAATTGTTTGGTCTTATTTGAGGTTGCGATTATCTTTCCGCCACTTATCCTTAATTGAATTGTTGAATAACCTTCATAATTTCTCAACCTTGAAAGAAGTTAGTATCCTATATTTGAGCTGACATAGCATTGTTGGAATTATTTGACTCTCGTTAGCATTCTTGTAGTTGAACCGTATATTGTGGAGTTGTTGCTAAATTTTAGTTTTCCCTTGTTAAGCTGTTCTCTTTACGCCTAGCATTCCTTACTATGGATATTCCTTGTGAATGAGTTCTATCGTTTCTTTGTGATTTAAAGTTCTTGAGTTGATTTACTTGCTGTACTTTGTATTATTGTCATTTTTGATGTTGTACTTGTTGTGGTGATGCACGAGGTTCCTGCCGTGCTGTAACTGTTGTCTCGTTTAGTTGAGTTGCATATTTACTTTGGGACTAAGGAATGATATTTTAGGAGATCCCCCTGCACTGCATATTTACTTTGGGACTATGGAACGGTATTTCGGGAGACCCCCCTGTACTACATATTTACTTTGGGACTACGGAACGGTATTCTGGGAGATTTTCCTGCACTGCATATTTACTTTGAGACTATGGAACGGTATTCCGGGAGATTCCTCCCTGTATTGCATATTTCGAAATTTAAATTAAGTGCAATGTCATTTTCTTCACTCAAACTATTTCGAATGTAAATTGATCCTGCAGATCTTTATATATTGATATTTTTTCCACGTGAGTTTTCTGTGCGGTTGTGATAGTAATATGGCCACGAGGTGCCCTAGAAATGTGAAAGTGGGCTGAGACCCATATTGTATGATTATGAAATGAGGTGTCACATGGTGACTTATATTTGAAAGATATATTCTTGAAAGGATTATATTTGGAAGGTATTTATTTTGGAAGAACTATGTTTGAAAGATATTTATTTGAAGGAAATATATTCGATATATCTTTATTGGGAAGGATTATATTCTAAATATTTCTATTTGAAAACTTATGGGTGAAAGATTTATATTTGAAGGATTTGATTAATTGATTGGAGTTTGTTGGCAAAGACCTGGTGTGAAAACTGTCGTAGTTGCTGAGTTATTACTTGTCTTTATTATATTTGTGATTTCGGATTTGGGTTGTGTTTCCGTTCATTCTTCTGTGCCCTTATTATGGTGTTCCGATGTTACTTGTTATTTCCTTCCTTACTGCAATTACTGTATTGTTAGCTAATCGCGTAGTCATTATATAGATATCATGTTTTGTTGTTTCTATACTTATACTTGTCAGTTTATTACACTAGTAAGTGTCTTGACTGTTCCTCGTCACTACTTCACCGAGGTTAGTTTTGAGACTTACTGGACACCGCTGTGGTGTGCTCATACTACACTTCTGTACATTTTCGGACAGATCCAGGTATTTGTTCTTTAGTAGCTGTGCGGATTGTTGCTGTGGAGACTCAAGGTAAACCTGTTGTTGCGTTCGCAGGCTTCGAAGTCACCTTCCTATTTTTGTATTCACACTATTTTACTTATTTCCAGACAATTGTATTTAGAAGTTGTAGTAAACTCTGTAGAGCTTATAACTTATACTACCGTTTTTGGAAAATTGTAAGTTTTGTAAAGATTTCTATATCGGAACTGTTAGATTTTTCTTTCTTATTCTTGTTAGTCCGTAAATGTTAAGCTTACCTAGTCCCTAAGACTAGGTGCCATCACGATACCCAATGAAGGGAAAATTGGGTCGTGACAAGTTGGTATCAAAGCTCTAGGTTCATAGGTGCTACGAGTCATAAGCGAGTTTAGTAGAGTCTTGCGGATCGGTACGGAGACGTCTGTACTTATCTTCGAGAGGCTACGGAACTTTTATGACAATCTCACTTCTTTCATTCCTATTGCGAGCTTATTGATCTCAGATGGTTGAACTTTTATCAATCCATTATCTCACCGATGGTGAGGACACGAGCTGCAGTTATCGATGGCGCTGCTTCTGGAGCAGGTGTCACCAGAGGCAGAGGCAGAGGCCGACGAGGAGTACGTGCTGCAGCTAGAGAACCTACCAGAGCAGCAGTTGAGGAGCTTCCAGTAGCTCCAGTTGGGGTGCGGAGGCGCCTGTTGTTACCCTTGGACTTCAGGAGACTTTAGCACAGTTCCTGAGCATATTTGGTACATTGGCTCAGGCGGGGTTGATTCCGGTTGCACCAGCTACTTCATTGACCGGGGGAGTGACTCAGACTCCCTCCGCCCACACTCCAGAGCAGCGAGTTCACGTTGGTTAGGTTCCAGGTGTCATGGCGACATAGCCAGTGGTTCTAGTTCAGCACATGGTCAAGGAAGCAACATCTGAGGAAGGGCAACTTAGATTTGAGACGAGTGGGGTTGATTTTACTACCAGCTTAAGGGAGCGGCTTATCATTGGTAGCGGGCATATGAGTTGGATAGCCCGACCGATGCAGCTTCACTTACATGGGTTCAGTTTTCAGAGATATTTTTGTGAGAGTTTGTACCTTAGTCCCTTCGGGATGTATGGCGCGCAGAGTTTGAGTAGCTGCACGGGGCACTATGTCAGTATTAGAGTATGCCGTTAGATTTAGTGATTTGGCCGGACATGCACCTACCTTGGTCGCTACAGTTAGAGAGCGATTCTGCAAATTCATTGAGGGTCTCAGGCATGACATTCGGTTCAGCATGGCTCGGGATTTGGAGTCTGATATTTCATTTCAGCAGGTGGTAGGGATCACTTGCCGGTTAGCGGGCATGTGTGATCGGGAGCGAGAGGACAGACGAGATCAGGAGAGAGAGTACAGGGAGGCGAGGAGGTCTCGTAGACCGGAGAGATCTGTTGGTCATTATTTTCAAGGCAGGGTGCGACATGGTAGAGGTTTCTGGGTCAGCAAGTTTAGTTTGCGCTTCAGGCTTCGAACAATGATTTAGGTGTTCATGGGTCTCAAAGTACTCGTACCGCACAGTTCCCACATCCACGTTAGCAGCGAGGTTGCTTTGAGTGTGGAGATACTAGCCACATGGTGAGAGATTGTCCTAGACTTCGGGCATATGTGTTGCAGTGAGGTATTCGGGCGAGTAGAGGGCGCCCAAGAGGCGGAGGCCCGACCCCTTGATGTGTTTCATATGGTAGGCTTGAGCCGTTGCGCCAGATGATGTCATACATGTATGCTTTCGGTTTGTTATAGAGGAGCACCATCCATATTTCGTTACAGTTCTGCTTATCAGGGTGAGTTCCCCTATTTGTTGCTCCACTTATGGGTGCGTTTCATGATTTGTCACTTTGTTTACATGTTTGCCCCTATTGGGAGATTTTATGAGTTGTAGTCATGCCTATCGTTGTTTTTATTCATTATTGAGAGTTACAAGACTAGTAGTAAATTCCTATTATCCATTACGGTAGGTTTGATGTGATTTCTGAGTATTTTTGGTTACGAGCTGTGATTCTTATGCTTGTGTGTGGGAGTTAGTACGTGTTGTAAATTTGTTGACGGAATTGATTTAGTGAAAGTTTCCAGTTGGTTTGATGTATATCCTACTTGTAATTTAGAGTTAAGGGCGGGACCCTCGTGATTACATGTGATTTGATGTGTTCGAACCAGGCTGTGTACCGCGGTGGAAGTTATATCAGGATGTGATCCTTGTAATTTGCTCATTATATTTTGATTTTTCCTTGTGTTGATTAGTAGAATTATACTTTTAGAGAGTTGTGCCTGTTGGGCTTGTTTGATAGTTCTCTTATGTATTTCTCTTTACATATTCAGTCCTTTTCGTTCTATGCTTCTTGATTTTTAGCTTGTGGGGTGTATGCCCATTGGTGTTAGTTGTGAATTGGTGATTCGGGTGTTTAGTTATGAGCTCTTCTAGTTTCTTGCATCATTGTTAGTTTTATGAAGGTTTGAAACATAGTTCTAACGAATATGAGGCTTATGACCGGTGCTGGATTTGGTTTCGAGCAGATATTGTGATCAGAAAAGTTATTGTGGGCCTATGTGTGATGGGTCATGTTGTTTGGTTGTACTCTATTAGGTGTAGGCATGAGTTGATGTGGCTGGTTGAGACTGATACCGGATATGGATTTCGAATCGGGTCTCTTGGAAATTGATGGGAGGTGAGAATTTTGGCTACAAGGCTTATCGATGTTGGTAGAAAGGCTAAATTATAGTTGAGATGGTGTCGTCAGGCTTATGTGAATTGGGGTGACGTGGGGTCACCCGCGGGTGTATGTTGGGAGTGTGCATTCAGTGATTTGAGGACTTCGAGGCAAATCTTGGCACGCTCGAGGACGAACGTTTGTTTAAGAGGGGTAGGATGTAACAATCCGGCCGGTCATTTTGAAATTTAAGTTCCGTTAAGCGGCATAAGTTCTTGAGAAGCTTCATATTTATGTGTATCGACTTGCGTGCATGGTTGAATTCAATTATCGAATGATTCAGAGTCGTATTTGGGAGAAGGATTCTAGTTTGGAAGTTTAAGTGATGAGAATTTGACCGGAATTTAACTTTTGTGTAAACGACTTTGGAATGAGTTTTGGATGATGTCATTAGCTTTGTATGGTGATTTTGGACTTAGGCGTGCATCTGGATTCAGATTTGGAGGCCCGTAGGGTAATTTGGAGCATTTCGGTGAAAATTAGAAAAGTTGAAGTTTGGAAAATGGAAAAGTTTGACCCATAGTTGACTTTTGTGATATCGGGGTCGGAATGCGATTCCGAGAGTTGGAGTAGGTCCATTATGTCATTTGGGACTTGTCTGCAAAGTTTGGTGTCATTCCGGGTTGGTTTGATTGGTTACGGCACGAGTTTTCGAAGTTGGAAGATTTGGAGGTCCATACTTTGATTCATGGCACGATTTTTGTTTTCGGTGTTGTTTGATGTGATTTGAGAGTCCGAGCGAGTCCATGTTAGGTTATAGAACTTGTTTGTGTGTTTAAACGGGGTCCCGGGGGCCTCGGGTGTTTTTCGCATGGGCTACGGCCAATTTCTTCTATTTTTGGGTTTAGGGGTGTGCATTCGATTTATCGATTCGATTCTGACCCTTATCGATTATTACTTATCGATTATCGATTTGTACATATGCTTATCGTTATCGTTTCAATAAGGTTTCAATTTTTTCAATTTCGATTTATCGAATTTTGGGGCTTATCGATTCGGTTGTCGATTACACCAATAAGAAAATTTGCGGGATTCCACGGAAAGTATATCGCTATAAACACGCCTAACTAATATGGACAAAAAGAAGCTAAAATAAGACGAACACCGTTTATAACATAAAAATTGTGTCAACAAGCACATGCAACGAAAGTAAAGCAAGGGATCAAATGTATGCCACCAACACTCCAACGGTATAAAAAAATAAAAATACATCATCACGGCTAATTCTATTTTCCATTAATTTGAACTTCATTCCCTTGAGCTTTAAATATGATCATTCCTTAAATGTGGTAGATGAAATAGTAGGGTTAGGGACTTAGGGTAAAGGAAAGGGAATAAGGGTTAATTTTTTTTTAGTATATCTAATCGGTTTATCGATAAACCGATAACCGAAGAGGACAAAATCGAAATCGAAATTGATAACTCGAAGAGGAAAATTTCGAAATCGAAATCGATAAATCGATAAACCGATATCAATAAACCAATTCGAATGCACACCCCTATTTGGGTTGCTAGTTTCTAGTGTCTGGTGTCCTCTTACGCGATCGCGTAGTGTCCTGTTGATCTGCCCCATTCTTCTTCATCGCGTTCGCATAGAACCTTCGCGATCGCGACAATCTTCTTCCTTCTTCTTCGCGTTCGCAGGTCCTCATCCGCGTTCGCATAGTAGAAATTAGGAGCTGGGGGCTGGTGGCTATTTCTTCTTCGCGTTTGTGTCAGTAAGCCCGCGTTCGTGAAAGATTATGTTTCTTACTCTTCGCATTTGCACCCCTTAGATCGCGCTCGTGATGTGCATTTCTTGGCAGCCTCATCTTTCTTCTTCGTGAAGGCGAGCCTTTCCCCACGTTCGCGATGCATATTCACCCGGGCAGAATATAAGTTTTCCAAATTGAGGCACTACAAAAAAAACAGCGTTTAGCGACGGCCGAATTCCGTCGCTAAATCAATGATTCCGTCGCTATAGTTGTTTAGCGACGGAATAGCGACGGATTCATTTTGGTCCCTAAAATGCTCGTTGCTAAGCTTATAGCGACGAAAAATACCAAACCGTCGCAGAATTAGCGACGGATTAGCGACGACATATATCCGTCGCAAAGGTTAGCGGGGGAAATAACCGTCGCTATATAGCTTGTTTCTGTCGCTATTTTGACGGCTTTCGTCGCTGCAATACATAATAAAATTCGTCTTTTGTTCTTATAGCGACGAAATAGTCCGCCGCTAGTCGTGTTATAGCTAATTGTCCCTGTTTTTTGCAACAAAAAACTTTTGTCGCCAATTCGTAGCAATATATAATTTCACGCGATAATTTTAGCTACGAAAAGTATCCGTCACTAATTTATTTTCAATATTTTGCTGATTTTTTTAAATTATTTCTATTTATTATTTTAAATGTACTCTGTTCAAGCATATTACATAAAAGCTATTAAATACACATAATAAAAAGTCACTGATATTAATATAAATTAACAATATATTCAACATGGTCCAAAATATATAACATAATGCATATAACAGTATCATTAATTAAGTACAAAAAATCCACAAAGACCAACAATAAAGTCCAAACAAAGTAGACTAACTATGTGGATGGAGAGTTACTGTCATCATCCGAACCCAATGCATGAACCTCATCAATGTTAGCATCAGTAGAAGATGTTGGAACTGTAGGTGCCACATCTTGATTGGTGAGATCAGTATTTGGCTGATGCGAGGGGTAAGGGAACTAATTCGCGTACCCGCTAAACGATTACAGGAACTATATGATCTGTCAGAGCAGGAATCAATCGCATCACTAACTTATCTAGATTCCCTGTCGGTGTTGATTGAGCATTTGGAGGTGTTGTTGACGATGTAGCATCAGATCCCAAAGAGCCATGAAGATTTGGCCCGTAGTAGCATTTTGCTTGAGATCCAAGACCATATACTCTTCTTTTCTTTTCTCCTCCCGCGGCTTGATAATATGCTTTACACTGATCAATATCAGATTGGGTTTGTGTTTGTTGTTGTAATATCTCCTGATATTTTTCCTGTAGAGTTAATAAGAATATTCAATTTACAAAATGAAAAAATATATGAAACTAAAGTGAATAAAATTATTAAAAAGTTATCTTACATGTACGATTTGGGATTTCTCAGCAACAAAAGATTTTCCGTCATTACCATGTGTATAGACATGCAAATGCAACTCACTTGGTGTTGGATCTCTGTCGCGCCCCCTTTTTCTCGCGAAATCGGGATTATGACATTTGGGAGGACAACTCGTTCCCTTTTGGGAATTGGGTTTTGAATTGAAGAGTCGACACCTAATGATTAAAGTGCATTAGGACACAAAGAGGGTTTTGATTTAGAAACCAGAGATTTGGGTAAGGGCTAAAAATTATCTCGAGGGGAAGGTGTTAGGCACCCCTCAAGATCCACTAGTGTGGTTCCCGGCCATGCTATAATTGTGACTTTAAATGCAAACAACAAGTAGACACATAAGGGTTTCAAATAGATTTTTTACACAATGGTTGCAAATAGTTGTGATTGAAAGAAAGCAAAGAAGGCTGAAGTTGAAATAGTTTAAAAGAAGGTTCTGAAAACAAACAAGTAAAAGGGAAAGGGGTCTTAGGTTTATGAAAAATATGGATCACATCAATGCAATACCCGGTAATCACTCCTCAGAAGAGGGGTTACACGTGGTATTAGCGCACCGGTCATCATATCCATGTCTACCCTTTCCCATCCCGTTAAGGTATTAAACGCGGAATGGTTTCGTTACTTATTGCATGCTAGTACCCACCCCAATCTGATCAGTCCCGGAGGCATTTGGGACTACTAGTCCAAAAGGGAAGGGAGGTTTGGGCTTTTATGGTTTCAAAAGGATAAAATTTTAAGGCGTCAAGCAAAACACGCAAAGCAGGTATGGGAAAGCACATAACAATTAAAAGGCTCCAACAGGCCTCCTCACTTAAATGCAGATTGTTTAGCATGTCTTGCATGTACTGGTTATTTAAACTTAAACGGAGGAGGCACACTGATTTATTACATATTTCAGATGAGAAACCGGAATCAGACCTGCCTGCTGGTTAGAATTAACGAAGCCTGATTCATTAGCTAATTCACCTTGTAGCTTGCCTAAGTGAAACCTATAGGCATGGTATCTAATAGTGCAGAAGTGTATTGGTTTTAAAGAAGAAGACTTGTTGATTATAGAAAAACATAAGCTCTGCGGACTTGAGTAACGTCACTACTGATTTTAGACTTGTAAGCGAGATAGACGGTTCAGATTCAGATTAGCCGGTTACTCTTATAGGCATGATTTCTAAGTGTTATTCATTTTAAAACGTTTATAGAAGTGCAGAAATCCTATAGGCGTGGTGTCTAGAATACTGATTATTATTTAAACCTACGTATCGTTTGCCTAGCGATGGATGCATATGCAGAATTCAGGAAAACCTATAGACATGCTCTCTATATGATAGGCAAAATGCAGAATCCTATAGACATGTTCTCTATATGAGATGCAAAAATGCAGAAGCTATTGATATGATATATATGTGTGAAATGCAGAACTTATAGGCAGGATTTCTAAGATACAGAAGTGCAGAAATATATAGACATGGCTTTCTAAAAAATGCAGAAGTGCAGAACCTAAAGACAGGATGTCTATATGAAATGCAGAACATGTAGGCATGGTTACTTTATGCAAAATGCAACAATGCAGAACTTGACATGATTGCAGAAGTAAATACCTATGAACATGATATCTACCCTTATGCATACATGAGCGACCCTCCCCCTTTTTCTATAAACCCCATAAGCTATTACAAATTATTACAGCCCAGAATGAATAAAGGAAAGTAAAAATAAAATTACATCAGAAAGCCAAAAAATCCCAACCAAGGAGAGCCTGATTCAGACTTCTGTCTGAAGCATGAAGTAAACCAACTCCAAAGGATCAAATTCCAAAGCGTTTCTCTTATTTGGGATGTGTCAGAGTTCCCTAAGAGTCTCAAGTGGACTCCGGGCAGTGCTTACACCCAAATATATTGCAGAATTGAATTATAGTGCAGTGTGAAAGGGCCAACCCTCAAATGTCCAAGTTCAGAGGGAGCTCAAGGTCCCAAAGCAAGGCTCATAGGAGAGGGCAGAACTTAGAATCTAAGAGAGAGTGCAAGTGCATAGAGGGGATTTTAGGGAAAGCCAAGACAGGCTGGTGGTCATACCCAGCAATGAGGAGTGGTAGCACACCCCAACCATCCTGTTAACCACATTGTTTGGGAGTTAGGATCCATTAAAGGATCAAGTCCAGACATGAGCAGCAATTTGGATACTGCCATGCCTGAACTTTTAACTCAAACACATTGAGGGAATAAAGGTATGGGGGATTCACAACAGCAACAGATGCAAAGAGAAAAGCATATTCAATACTGAACATAAACAGCAAAGTAGACAAGATTGTAGAAGCTGTAAAGCAAACACATAAGGATGAGGCTGAAGACTAAATTAGAACATACCAGTTTCAGGGAAACAAGAAGAGAAAAGCAGTAGTAAAGCCAAATTTGCGAGCAAACAGCCAGAAGATCTCAGAAGAGAGCGGAGTGTTGAATTGAGAGTGTAAGAGTATTGAAATTGAAAGTGTTCAGTAAGTGATGTGTGTTGAAAGTGCAGAAGGGTCGTACCTTTTATAGTGCAAGGAGCAAGTAAAAATAGGCAAGAAAATAGTTTTGAAATCAATTACATAAGTTCCCCTTCAATTAAGGGATTCTGATTTCAAACGGGTAAAAGATAATTAAGGAAAGAGTTTGATCAAAAAATCTTTTCCAAAGTAGCACAAGAAGGGTAAATACACAGAAGTTTATTTAAGGCAAAAGTCCGGTGGTACACGGTTTGTGCAAATAAGGAAAGGCAATCACTCAACAGCCAGTGAAATTAGAATTGAGTTTTTGGTATGAATGAATCCAACCAGAAAAGGTGAAGAAAGGTTTAATTAAAGAAAAATAGTAACAATCAATCGAACCTTATTAAAAGGAATTCTGAATCAATCACAAGTTGGCAAAACCTTTTTTTGTAGGGAGAATTCATCATACATAAAGCGTACAGACATGTGAATCAAGAAAGAACTGTCGTGCTAATTAGAAAAGCCTAGCATAGAAAGTTCAGAGTCACAAACTAAGAGGCTCAAATTCAATACATAGACTCAGAATTAGTTTTGAGAGATCCAGGTTTCCATAATAGAACCTTGGTCCACACACAAGACCAAACTCGTCCAAAACCCCAAACCCTAGGGTTTCCAACTCGAGTAAGATGTGGAAACGAGGAGGCAAATAATCGAAACAGGCTCAGAGGTCTCTTTCAGAGACTCATGTGACGACAAGCAGGTTTGAAACAACAAAGTGAAAAAGCTGATTTGAAGCATAAAGAACACGTTTTAAGAAAAGCCTGGAACTTAAGCAAGTTCAGAAGAGAAATGAGACAGTATAAACTTAAGAAAACAGTAGAGGAAACATGTGTAGAGAGAACTCAAACAAAGTTCAGTAGAAGCAAACAAAACTTAAGAACTCAGTAGGAAATACATACAGTAGAAGAACACAAAATATTGGAAAAGTATAGCATAATTGTGCAGCCATGACACCTGGGACCTGACTAATGGCAACTTTGCACATACTCCTCGTTGGCCTCTGCCTCTAGTGATACCTGTTCCAGAAGCAGCGCCATTAATAACCGCAGCTCGTGTCCTCACCGTCGGTGAGAGAGTGGAAGTATAAAAGTTCAAACTCCAAGATNGGAAAAGTATAGCAAAAGAACATATAGGAAAACACAACAAGATGAACATGTGAGCATGGTGTAGAAGCACAGTAGAACACAAAGCACAGAAGAATCATGTATAGTAGAAAGAAAGCAGAAGAAAAACACATGCGTGGTAGAGAAGAAAACATACGAACATAGTATAGACAAATACACATAAGGAAAAGAAAAGGAAGAATCAGAAAAACATTTTGAAACTTTTCAGAAACCCTAAATCGAAGAGAAGTAATTTTTTGTAAGAAAATTGGGGAAAACGTTTAAGAACTCAAGTAGAGCACACACATATGCCAGATCTTAAAAATAATCAGAGAGAACCTCGAGTAGCTGGGGTTTCAGAGAAACCCTAGAGTGAGAAAGACTTTGGAAAGTCCGATCCTGAGTCGGATGAGTTAGAATCAAGCTCGAAATGCTTTGGATGTGCCGGAGCAAGGTCGGAGAAGCCATGGAACCATGGCTCTGAGAGGATCTGAGAGGACACCCTTGAGGTCAGACCTCAAAACTTCGAACCCCAAATGTTTAAGAATGAAGGGAGGTGCGTATAGGTCATCCATGGCCTGAGAAGCCATGGATTCCGGTGAGGTTGTGGTCGGAGAGGATGAGAGAGGCTAGGGTTTCGTGGAACCTTTGAGAGAGTTTGAGAGAGGGAGAGTATTCAAAGGCAGCTGACCGAATGAAATGGGGGAATTAGGGTAGGGTTAGGTGAATTAAAAAGGCAAGGAACGATCGTGGCCGTTGATCAAAGGCAAGGAACGATCGTGGCCGTTGATCAAAATGATCAACGGTCTGGATTGAAAGAAGGGCCAGGCGGGTTAATTAGTTGAGTCGGGGGTCTGGTTAATATTAAAATTGGACAGGTCCAATTAGGGTTAAGATTGGGTCAGTTGGAGGGTCTATTTTGGCTATAATTGAAACAAATTGGGGCTATATATTAAATAGCCAATTTTTTTCCCTTTTTTATTTTACAAAAATAATAAAAATGATTTTGAAAATAAATTAAAAGTATGGGATTAGTTAATAATACATAAATATTAAACAAAAATATCAGAACCAATTTTATAGTTGTAAAATACTATTAAATCTTAAAATAGGCTAGAATTGTAATTATATGCAATTTTACTTTAAAAATACCAAATAAATTTATAAAAAATATATAAAAATTACCTTAACTATATTTTGGTATAAATATGGGATTAAAATAAATTATTCACCAAAAATTGATGATTTTGGGAATAATTTAAGTGATTTTGTACTGCTAAAATGGACAATAAATTGATTTTAAAAATTGGAAAAATACTAAACACTTGGGCGTACTTATATATGCATATATATGTTATTTTGAAAGTACTTTTTATATATGAAAATATACAGGGAAAAATTGGGTATCAACAGCTGCCCCTCTTTACCTGGGAAAGATGAAAGAGTTGTCGAGTAAAGATATGATGGCCAATTTGATCGAACTAAATGGTTCGAAGAATTTGACCGTGCTCTAGTTCCTGAGCTGCCTACATATCCTTGGTCTTACAGGAATCAGGCCATATGTAGTTCGGGATCCATCGACGGAATATGCCGATGTGGATTTTACAAGAACATACGAGATATCCGGGTTGGGAAGGATAGTTAAGGTCTAATAGGGCTGCGGGAACTGGAGTAGTATCGCTCCTGCTGAGATGGCTGTTGCTCACCGGTCTACCTTCAAATGAGCAATACAAGCATATATTGTGCATAAATTTAAACGTGATGCAAGTTCCCATTGGCCATGAATGTTGTCTTTGGACGGTTAGGATGACGTCCTCAGACCATGACGTTCTGGCCATGAAGCGTATAATAAAGGATTCGCAGGCTATGAAATGATGTTCTCGGGCTATGAGAATGATGCCTCCGAACTATGATGCCTTTGAATAATGATATGCAAAAGATGAAACGGGGTCCTCAGGCCATGGCATGGCATTCTCGGGATATGAAAATGGTTCCTCTGAACAATGACGCCTTTGGAAACTTTGGCGATCTTTCAGCCCATGAGATGCAAAAGGTGGCGATTTTTCAGTCGATGCAAGACGTAAATAAAAGGTGGCGGTATTAGCATGCGGAAAAATAAGTGACGATATTTCAGCCATGCAAGAAAAATAAAGCGGCGATATTTCAGCCATGCAGGATGGAGGTAGAGCTTAACATCGGAAGGCAGAAAGGTAGCCTTATGCAATGCAGGGAAATAGAGATGGAGGTAGAGCTTAACCTTGGAAGGCAGAAAGGTAGCCTTATCCAATGCAGGAAATGCAGATGGAGACAGAGCTTAGTCTCGGAAGGCAGAATAGTAGCTTTATGCAATGCAGGAAATGCAGATGGGGGTAGAGCTTAACCTCGGAAGGCAAAAAGGTAGCCTTATGCAATGCAGGAAATGCAGATGGAGACAGAGCTTAGTCTCGGAAGTCAGAATAGTAGCCTTATGCAATGCAGGAGATGCAGATGGAGACAGAGCTTAGTCTCGGAAGGCAGAATAGTAGCCTTATGCAATGCAGAAAATGCAGAATGGAGACAGAGCTTAGTCTTAGAAGGTAGAATAGTAGCTTTATGCAATGCGGGAAATGCAGAATGGAGACAGAGCTTAGTCTCGGAAGGCAGAAAGGTAGCCTAATGCAATGCATAGAAATAAAAGGCGAATAGTAATAAAATCTCTTAGCTGATAGCTGATAGCTGATATCGTGGTTGCTGGGGATATCGTGTACGGATAGCAATTGTAGATAGGTGATGGTTCTGAGAGTTGTATTCCCGAGAAGTGTAAGTGTATAAATATATCCGATGATTTTGTGACTCGGGTGCCTGCATCCAAAGAAAAATCATGAGTTTTGTAAAGGGGGAAGGTTAGTTCGCATCCCTGTGGACTTCGCTTGACCTTCTTGGCTTTGATCTGGTGATACTGTGTGTATCATTGAGGTAGCGTTGCTAAACAAAGCAATTTTGATAATAGACATGCATGATTTAGTAAAAAATACAACATAAGTATATAATCGAGAGTGGTTTTCTTTAGATGAACCGACGACTGCGACGCGGTTCAAGGCATTGCAATCTCTCTTGCTCCGGAATTTTGAGGGTCCTCCTCAAAATTCTGCCCCAGTTTACTAGGCTGGTACTTTTGACGGCTGCTTGCGGTAAATGGCCGAAATCAACTTTGGAATTTTGAGGGTCCTCCTCAAAATTCTGCCCCAGTTTCCAATAGCGGGGAAAAATGAAAATTTTATGGAATTGTGACCGAACCCATAGGGCTGCCTATGTATCCCCTCTCAAACGGGAATCAGGTCAGGCGTAGTTCAAATTACATCATAAAAGGGAAGCATAAAGGTTACACATAGTATCGCTTGACTGCATCTAAATTGATCGGCTTTGGCCAAACTTCTCCATCCATTTCTGCAAGTATGAGGGCTCCTCCTGTTACAACCCGGTGTACCATGTACGGACCCATCCAGTTGGGAGAGAATTTCCCCTTGGCTTCATCTTGATGTGGAAAAATCTTCTTTAACACCAGCTGCCCCGGTGTAAACTGTCTTGGTTTGACTCTTTTGTTGAAGGCTCTGGACATTCTGTTCTGATAAAGCTGACCGTGGAAAACTGCATTCATTCTCTTTCCGTCTATAAGAGCTAGCTGTTCGTAACGACTCTTCACCCATTCTACACCGTCGAGTTCTGCTTCTTGTATGATCCTCAAGGAAGGAATTTCCACTTCGACGGGAATGACCGCTTTTGTACCATAAACCAGCATATATGGAGTTGCTCCAGTTGATGTGCGGAATCTGGTGCGATACCCCAACAAAGCAAATGATAGCTTCTCATGCCACTGCTTGTGCTTCTCCATCATCTTCCTTAGTATCTTCTTGATATTCTTATTCGCGGCTTCTACGGCTCCATTCATCTGAGGTCTGTAGGCTGTAGAATTCTTGTGTTTGATCTTGAAGGTGTCACACATGGCTTTCATCAAGTCACTGTTGAGATTGAAACCATTATCAGTAATGATTGACTCCGGAATTCCAAACCGACAAACAATACGATCGCGGACAAAATCTGCCACAACTTTCTTAGTCACTGCTTTGTATGATGCTGCTTCGACCCATTTGGTGAAATAATCAACTGCCACTAGGATGAACCTATGCCCGTTTGATTCAGTGGGCTCGATAGGTCCGATAACATCCATTCCCCAAGCGGTTAACGGCCATGGCGAGCTTGTTGCATTAAGCTCATTTGGAGGCACCTTTATCATGTTTGCGTGTATCTGACAGCGGTGGCACTTTCGGACATACTGGATGTAGTCCATTTCCTTAATCATCCAAAAGTAACCTGCTCAGAGTATCTTCTTGGCTAAGACATAACCGTTCATATGTGGACCGCAGGTCCCGGCATGGATTTCTTCTAGCAGTTTAGATGCTTCCTTTGCGTCGACACATCTTAATAATCCCAAATCAGGAGTCCTCCTGTACAGGATCCCTCCGCTGTGTAAGAAATTGTTAGATAACCTTCGAAGTGTGCGCTTCTGAGTAGCGTTTGCAAGTTCTGGGTATTCTCCTTTTGCCAAGTATTCCTTGATATCATGAACCAAGGCTTTCCGTCTGCTTCTTCTTCGACATGAGCACAGTAAGTTGACTGATCATGGACCTTTACTGGAATGGGGTCAATGAAATTCTTATCTGGATGCTGAATCATAGATGATAGGGTAGCCAATGCATCGGCAAACTCATTCTGGCCTCTGGGGACATGCTGGAACTCTGTCTTTGTGAACCTTTTCCTCAATTCTTGTACATGATGCAGATAAGGGAGTATCTTGGAGTTCTTGGTTTCCCACTCTTCTCGGACCTGATGTATAAGCAAGTCTAAATCTTCGATCACTAGCAACTCTTGAATGTTTATATCAATGGCCATCTTGAGCCCTAAGATGCAGGCTTCGTACTCTGCCATGTTGTTGGTGCACAGGAATCTGAGCTTGGCGGACACCGGATAATGCTGACCAGTTTCAGATACTAGGACTGCTCCTATGCCAACTCCTTTGAAATTTGCTGCTCCGTCGAAAAACATCCTCCAACCATCATAGGACTCTGCAATATCTTCTCCTACGAATGATACCTCTTCATCAGGAAAATACGTCTTTAGGGGTTCGTATCCTCCGTCCACTGGATTCTCGGCAAGATGATCCACCAAAGCCTGTCCCTTGATTGCCTTCTGAGTTACGTAGACAATGTCCAATTCACTTAACAGGATTTGCCACTTGGCTAGCTTGCCAGTGGGCATGGGCTTTTGAAAGATGTACTTCAGTGGATCCATTCTTGATATGAGGTACGTAGTGTAGGCACAGAAATAGTGCCTCAACTTCTGAGCTACCCAAGTCAGAGCACAACAGGTGCGTTCTAACAGAGAATACCGGGCCTCGTACGGGGTTAACTTCTTGCTAAGATAATAGATGGCATTCTCCTTCCTTCCCGTTTCATCATGTTGTCTCAGAACACAACCGAACGCTCCATCCAATACTGGAAGGTAGAGTAATAAGAGTCTACCTGGCTCCGATGGGACCAAAACTGGCGGTGTGGATAGGTACTCCTTGATTCTGTCGAAGGCTTTCTGACAATCATCAGTCCATTTGGTAGCGGCGTCCTTCTTCAACATCTTAAAGATTGGCTCATAGATGATAGTATATTGTGCTATGAACCGGCTGATGTAGTTGAGTCTTCCCAAGAAACTCATAACGTCCTTCTTGTTCTTTGGCGGTGGCAATTCTTGAATGGCTTTAACCTTTGATGGGTCCAGTTCTATTCCTCGGCAACTTATGATGAACCCAAGTAGTTTTCCAGCAGGAACCCCGAATGCACATTTTGCGAGATTCATTTTCAGGTTGTACCTTCTCAGCCTGTTGAAGAACTTCCTCAAATCTTCCATGTGATCAGTGAATTTCTTGGACTTGATGATGACATCATCTACATACACCTCGATCTCCTTATGTATTATATCATGGAAAATGGTAGTCATGGCCCTCATGTAGGTGGCCCCAGCGTTCTTTAACCCAAACGGCATCATCTTGCAGCAACACATCCCCCATGGCGTAATGAAAGTCGTTTTCTCAGCATCTTCCTCATCCACCCAGATCTGATGATACCCGGCAAAACAATCTACAAATGACTGCAGCTCATGCTTGGCGCAATTGTCGATCAGAATGTGTATGTTTGGCAAGGGGAAGTCATCTTTCGGACTGGCCCGGTTGAGATCCCGGTAGTCGACACAGACTCTGACCTTCCCATCTTTCTTCGGTACCGGCACAATGTTGGCTAACCATGCTGGATATTCTACTACCCTGAGAACCTTAGCTTTGACTTGCTTAGTAACTTCTTCCTTGATTTTCAAACTCATGTCGGGCTTGAACTTTCTAAGCTTCTATTTTACCGGTGGACATGTCGATCGGTTGGCAGTTTGTGAGCCACAAATGTACTCAGACCAGTCATATCATCATAGGACCAGGAGAATATGTCCTCATATTCCCTTAGAAATTCCGTGTATTCTTCCTTTTCTGACGATGACAAGTGAGCGCTGATTCGTGTTTCTTTGACGTTTTCTGCATTTCCCAGATTAACAACCTCAGTCTCGTCCAAGTTGGACTTAGGTCCGTTCTCAAAATTCTCAACTTCTTTAACAATCTCTTCCGGTATATCATCTTCCTCCGAATCTATGTCCGTTTGTTGCGCTGTCTCGTTGCATGTCACAATCATCGGTTCATCAAGATAAGTAATAGTAATGCTGTATAAATAAAGTAAATGAGAGAAAGTAATAAGAGTAAAATTTATAAGAAACCGAAGTGCTTTGATAAATTTCATAACTGTTTTTGAACATTGGAGCTCTTATTTTGAAATTAAAAATGCGAAAAGAAAGTCAACTAGCGAAAATAAAAGATAATGCATGGTGCTTTATTCAGGCTTGCTACCCCGAAGCTTTCCGTGCTCTGGTGGTTCTGACGGTCCAATTGTTGAGGCATGCTCCTCGGCTTACGGCTTGTATAGAAGGGCCTTCCTCCCCCTCCTCCTCGAAAATGACGCAACAATCCATGTCATTATCTTCTAGGAACAGATTCCTTACTGCTGTCAGTGCTTCCTCTTCTTCCGACCCATAGATAACATCGGCTGGCTGGAAAGTCTGTTCCAACTGGGGTATCGGCTGCTCCAATGGGTAGTAAGGACCGCGCCATGGTGGCGACCATTCATTGAACTCTTTCTAGGTATACTCGTATCCCAGACTGAAGGTAATGCCATGTTTCTTCAGCTTGATAGGCTTAGCGATCCCTTGAAGGTTTTTGCCAAGTCCCTTGCCTGGTTCGTATCCGCACCAATTCAGTATGCTTTCGATTTTATTGTCCCACCACTTGTCCTTATCAACGGTATTGACTCGCTCGATGTGGTGATAGGTCTCCCCACCTATCTTCCTTCTTCCCCCGATGGCCGAGATGGTTTGGCGACTGTATATGGGATTGCTACCATCGCCGTGAATAATTACCTCTTGGTGATTCCTCTCAAACTTCACTGCCTGATGTAAGGTTGATGCTACAGCCCTAGCGGCATGAATCCAAGGCCGTCCCAGAAGCAAGTTATAAAATGCCGGCACGTTTATTACTTGAAAATCAACATCAAACCAAGTAGGACCCATTTGTAGACACAGGCTAATTTCCCCAATAGTGGACCTTTGGGAACCACTTTAACATTGATGGCCCCACCCTTGATCTCATACAGGCTCTTTCCCAATGTTCTAAGCGTTACCAATGGACAAATATTGAGGCTGGACCCTCCGTCAATCAGGATTCTGGTGATAAAATAATCCTCGCACTGTACAGTGATGTGCAATGCCTTATTGTGACTCAACCCCTCTGGCGGCAACTCATCTTCGTGAAAAGTGATCTTGTGACTCTCCAATACCTGCCCCACCATGTTTGCCATTTCTCCTCCGGTGATGTTGCTCGGTACATACGCCTCACTCAGCACCTTTAACAGAGCATTCTTATGTGCATCGGAGCTTTGCAACAAAGCTAGGATAGAGATCTGTGCCGGAGTTCTGTTTAACTAATCAATGACTGAGTACTCTTTCGCTTGTATCTTCCTCCAGAGATCATCAGGCACGATTTCAGTGATGGTCGGCCGACCAGAGGCCTACTTGCTTGACTCAGCCAAATGTTCCGGAGTATAGACCCTACCGGTTCTCGTCATACCCTGTGCCGCAACTGTTTCTCCGAATTTGGCTTTACCTTTCCTCCTTGCCTCGGCTGTGTAATTCCAAGGGATGGCCCTGTATGGAATGGTGATATGGCCGACATTGCTATTGGAATGGGTACTCTTGCTTCGGAAGGTAACACAGCAACCTCAAATGGCACAGGTGCCTTTGGGGACCCAAACTCGACCTCAATCGGTGCTGGCGTCTTTGCTTCGAACTCAAGTGGTATCGACATATTCACCTCGGCGTCCCCAGAAAGATGAATCTGGACTACAATCGAATTAAGGGTGACTATTGGTTTCTTTGGCTCGTCACCTTCTGTGATCAACCCGATCGATCCTTTGGGGTCCCAATCATCTTCTATCTCAATCATGTGAACGCCTCCGCCCTTGTGGTCAGGCAGAGGGTTGTTGCGTACATTTGGAGCAGGCTCCTTTGCCACGATGATCTTGTTGTCAATCAAAGCCTGGATCTTATCTTTCAGAGAACGGCATTCATCAATGGTATGCCCTTTCATGCCCGAATGGTATACACAGGATTTATTTGGATTGACCCATTGGGAAGGGTTTTCAGGAGTTATAGCAGGAACGGGGGTGACATAAGCAGCAGCTTTGAGCCTTTCATACAGCTGGTCAATTGGTTCGGCAATGGCGGTATATTGTTTGGGAGGTCTGCGATCGAAATTTGGTCGGGGTCTAGGAAAGTTTTGGCGAGGGGGAAGTGATTGATAGTGGGCTTGTTGGGTGTTGTAGGCTTGGTATATGTGTGCGGGTTGGGAATATCTGGGTGAAGCGGGTTAGTATGTAGGAGGTGGAGGTGACTGATAAGTAGGCGGTGGAGCTTGGTAAGAGGGCGAGGGTACTTGATAATTTGGGGTGGGTTGATATGTGAGTGGAGGTATTGGGTAGGTTTGGTATTTGATTGGAGACTTTGTTCTCTGTGCAACCATCACGGCGCTCACGTCCCTTTTCTTGGACGCGCCACCAGACTGTAGAGCCTTGTTGGTAGCCTCCAAAGTTTCAAAGTTTGTGACCATACCACTTTTGATACCTTCCTCGATCCTCTCCCCTAGCCTGATGATGTCGAAAAACTTCTAGCTTTCAATCAGCATCAACCTTTCATAGTACTGTGGGTCTTGAGCTCAGACGAAAAACCTGTTCATTTGTTCTTCTTCTAAAGCCGGTCTGACCTTAGCAGCTTCTGTTCTCCAACGAGTAGCATACTCGTGGAATGTCTCCATAGGTTTCTTCTTTAGGTTCTGGATGTAGAACACATCTGGCACATTTTCTGTGTTGAGTCTGAACCTTTCCATGAAATCGGACACCATACTTACCCAATTCGACCACTTCTTCGGGTCTTGGCTGATGTAAAAAGACAGAGCATCTCCCTTCAGACTCCTCATGAAGAGTTTCATGCGAATCTTTTCGTCCTTCCCTACTCCGACCAACTTGTCGCAGTACGTTCTCAGATGAACTCTCGGATCCTCTGTACCGTCAAACATCTCGAACTTAGGAGGTTTGTACCCCTCGGGCAGTTCTACATCGAGTCGAATGCAAAGGTCTTCATAATTTAGCCCTTCAATCCCCTTACTTCCCTCGACGCCCTGAATTCTGCAAGTCAGCTTCTTGAGTTCTTCTGCCAGATTCCTGATAAGTGAGTCTTTATCATTAGACTCGGGTGTGTTTGAAATGGGTTGAGTAGGGTGCGACACAGTTTCCACATAGATGGGGGTGTTGTGGCGAGGATGAAAATGGTCATTTGTGGAGTTCGCAGGTTCCGGGATGAGTAGTGGGGTATTGTTGGATGTGTGGCAAGTGTTGCAGTGGTGGTGAGGAGCGGAGTGGTTTTGTGGTTTTGGAATGTTTTGTGGAGGTGTGGGGTTTTGAGCGTTTGGGAAACTGACATCTAGGGTGGTGAGGGAAAATAACAAGCTTGCCAAGCTCCGAACTTGGTCCAGTTCTTCTTGAAATTTCAACAGCTTCTGTTCGAGCTGGGAGGCACTTTCCTTGGAAACCTGAATTCCCTGAGTAACCTCTACCCGTTCAACTGAATTCTCCTTTCTGGTGTTGCTCAAATCTTCCATTTTCCCCTGTTCCTGTTTCTGATAGGACTCGGAGGAGGAGTAGGTGGAGGGCCCTTGGATCTTGTGGAGTAAGATGATAATGCTAGAGTGCACGAACTAACCTTTGGGGAGGGGAATAAACAAAATTAAAAACAAGGTAACAAGTTAGTGAGGGTTATAAGAAAAGATGTTGCGATATGTAAACAAATAGTGCGAGAATATAAATCGTGTCCTAATTTGGGAGCCTCGTTGTGCCGAGGTAGGCCTAGCAACAAATTGATTTGGAGAACTTATAATACTAATTGCCACATTTTATTGATAAAAATAAGACGAATCCCAAAACGACACTAAATAGCAGGAAATAAAATGTCATTAATGGCCATTGGCCTTATTACATTCTTAATGTAAAGAAAAGACTCCTATTTATTTGGTCTCAGAAGGACCTTCCCCAGACTCGACATCTTTGGCACCATCGAACAGCTTCACCAGCTCATGAAGCCCTAGCAGCAAGTAGGCACTGGCAAGGTGCCCACCTTCATTTCCTTCAGCATTCTGGCAATCTTCGATCCTCTTGATGAACTTCCTTTCCAACTCCACCAAACCCGCTCCAAGTACCCCAGACGCTTGTTGGTGCTGACAGCCATGTCTTTCCACTCTTCAATCAGCTTTTGGTTGGCTTCTTGAATTTCACGATGCTCACTTTCGCATTCCCTAATCCTCTTGCGTAGTTGCTTGTACTTAACTTGTGCTTCAGCCTTTTCGTCGATGATCCTATGACCTCGAACAAACCTGGGTTGACCCAAACCGTCGTGATTGTCCCCCAGCCAGCTTGGATAGTATGGAGTATAGCCAGCATGGTACCTGTCCGGCTCGATGCTATCCTTTCCTGGGACGAGTTTGCAGTGCCACATGTGCTGAGCTTGGCACTTGTAAGGGCTATCATCATCTTGAAAGTCGGCCCGGAAGTGACTCATCTTGTCGACCCTTGGTATAATCTGCTTCTTACCCTGCCTGTCTCATAACCCGGAGAGGGACATAAGGATAGGTTCCTCTCAAACCGATAAGTATCAGAAACGGCGCATCCCGAGATCGAGAAATGAACTCTTTAGTAGGGAACCATTAGAACATCCATTGTACTTGATCCTCTTTCAGATTTTCAAACAGTTTTACCCATCCTTTGGCATCCTCCGGCTGAGCAAACATGTTGGGCATATAGTTCATTCGCCTTGGCTGATGGAAGGCAATATGATCGTCGCAGTCTCTACGCTGAATCTCCTGTCGATATTCACCCTACTGGAGGTGCTCCATGAGCTAGAGTTAGAGTAGTAAGTTGCAACCCTCGAAGTGCTTGGCTCCCTGTTGACATTTTTCCAAAGCTCGGTACATCTCTACAAAAATCATGGGCACTATGCTAAATGGCTACCCGCCAATTCCCTCCATTAAAGTCTTGGTGACCATGGCTAGTCTAGTATGGATCCTAGCCTTCTTCATAGGAAATACTATCATCCCCAAGAAGCAGAACATGAAGATAAAGACCCTTCTATGGATATGCCCCAATGACGTGAGGGCGAACTCCTCAGGGTAAGTACGGTGGGACTTGCTATGACTGTAGCTTCCGTACAAATATTCAAAGGGAATGTACGACTCCTTCAGGAAAGTTAAATCCGGATTCTTCTTTAGATCCATCATCTTGAGAAAACCTCGATCCTTGCGGTTCTCTAGCATTAGCAGACCCGGAGTTTCCCATGGTATACCAGCCAGTCCTCATATTTCCTCTAGTAGGGGTGTCATCTCAATCTCCCCGAAGCGAAACACAGACCTATCGCAATCCTAGAACAGGGTGGCAGCTTCAATAATTTTGTTGTTGGGTTGAATTTCTAGAAGGGAAGGTAAATTCCCCAAGTATTTTCGGACAAGGGTCTGATCACTAGAATGAAGATCTTCCCACCAATTTAGCAATTTCGGTGGATGTTGGTGACCATGCCGAGTCTGGGGACTTCGTGCCTCATTTCTGCAAAACAAAAGTGTTAGGCCCTTACACCCGCCAGACTCAACCATTTAAATATCAATAATTGGCATAAGAAGCATTTAGTTCTCCAAATAAGTGCACAGACGTGATAGTGTCCGTTTGGGTTCCAAGAAAACCCATTGGACTTGGACAAGGCTATCTTAAAGAGTTATAACTGACTCGGCTAGGTTTTAACAGTGATGCATGCACAATTAAACAGAGTAGGATTTCTATGGGGTATTAGACTGGTACCCTTGAGCGGACAACTCAAGAGGGAAAGGCACGGAACCGTCGACTACACCGTTTATCGACTGGTTTTACCGCAAATATGCCTTTGCCAAATTTAGGGGGAGATAATATCGGTAGGGTGCCACCACTCATTATAAGCGTTGCTATGGTATTTTATTTGGCACGAGTGGAATATGATGCTGAATATGCAGTTATAATAATTAAACAAATTGCCATGTATTTGCACGTTCATAAAGTAATAACTACAATAGTTGCTCATAATTACAACAGTATTAAAGGAAAGCGGTAAAAGAAAGCATTAAGAGAAGTAAGGAAAAGAAACAAAGAGCCAAGTCAGTTTCATAGTAGAAGAAGGAATTAAATACTTAAAGGCATTAAATGGAGATATATAAAGAAGCATAAAGTCACAAATAGCATGAAATGGTAAAAGCCTTAAGATATCCCCAGCAGAGTCGCCATGCTGTCGGGCCCCCTTTTTCTCGCGAAATCGGGTTTATGACATTTGGAAGGACAACTCATTCCATTTTGGAAATTGAGTTTTGAATTGAAGAGTCGCCACCTAATGATTAAAGTGCATTAGGACACTAAGAGGGTTTTGATTTAGAAACCAAAGATTGGGTAAGGGCTAGAAATTATCTCGAGGGGAAGGTGTTAGGCACCCATCAAGATCCACTAGTGTGGTTCCCGGCCATGCTATAATTGTGACTTTAAATGCAAACAACAAGTAGACACATAAGGGTTTCAAATAGATCTTTTACACAATGGTTCCAAATAGTTGTGATTGAAAGAAAGCAAAGAAGGCTGAAGTTGAAATAGTTTAAAAGAAGGTTCTGAAAACAAACAAGTAAAGGGGAAGGGGGTCCTAGGTTTATGAACAATATGGATCACATCAATGCAATACCCGGTAATCACTCCTCAGAAGAGGGGTTACACGTGGTATTAGCACACCGGTCATCATAGCCATGTCTACCCTTTCCCACCCCGTTAAGGTATTAAATACGGAATGGTTTCGTTACTTATTGCATGCTAGTACCCGCCCCAATTCTATCAGTCCCGGAGGCATTTGCGACTACTAGTCCTAAAGGGAAGGGAGGTTTGGGCTTTTATGGTTTCAAATGGATAAAATTCTAAGGCGTCAAGCAAAACACGTAAAGCAGGTATGGGAAAGCACATAACAATTAAAGGGCTCAAACAAGCCTCCTCACTTATAGGCAGATTATTTAGCATGTCTTGCATATACTGGTTATGGTTTGAATTAAACTTAAACGGAGGAGGCAGACTGATTTATTACATATTTCAGACGAGAAACCGGAATCAGACATGCCGGCTGGTTGGAATTAAGAAGCCTGATTCATTAGCTAATTCACCTTGTAGCTTGCCTAAGTGAAACCTATAGGCATGGTATCTAATAGTGCAGAAGTGTACTGGTTTTAAAGAAAAAGACTTGTTGATTATAGAAAAACATAAGCTCTGCAAACTTGAGTAACGTCACTACTGATTTTAGACTTGTAAGCGAGATAGACGGTTCAGATTCAGATTAGTCGGTTACTCCTATAGGCATGCTTTCTAAGTGTTATTAATTTTAAAAAGTTTATAGAAGTGCAAAAATCCTATAGGCGTGGTGTCTAGAATACTGATTATTATTTAAACCTACATGTCGTTTGCCTAGCGATGGATGCATATGCAGAATTCAGGAAAACCTATAGACATGCTCTCTATATGATAGGCAAAATGCAGAATCCTATAGACATGTTCTCTATATGAGATGCATAAATGCAGAAGCTACTGATATGATATATATGTGTGAAATGCAAAACTTATAGGCAGGATTTCTAAGATGCAGAAGTGCAGAAATTTATAGACATGGCTTTCTAAAAAATGCAGAAGTGCAGAACCTAAAGACAGGATGTCTAGATGAAATGCAGAACCGGTAGGCATGGTTTCTTTATGCAAAATGCAACAATGTAGAACTTGACATGATTTGCAGAAGTAAATACCTATGAACATAATATCTACCCTTATGCATACATGAGTGACCCTCCCCTTTTTACTATAAACCCCATAAGCTATTACAAATTATTACAGCCCAGAATGAATAAAAGAAAGTAAAAATAAAATTACATCAGAAAGCTAAAAAAATCCCAACCAAGGAGAGCCTGATTCAGACTTCTGTCTGAAGCATGAAATAAACCAACTCCAAAGGATCAAATTCCAATGCCTTTTTCTTATTTGGGATGTTTCAGAGTTCCCTAAGAGTCTCAAGTGGACTCCGGGTAGTGCTTACACCCAAATATATTGCAGAATTGAATTATAGTGCAGTGTGGAGGGCCAGCCCTCAAATGTCCAAGTTCAGAGGGAGCTCAAGGTCCCAAAGCAAGGCTCATAGGAGGGGGCAGAACTTAGAATCTAAGAGAGAGTGCAAGTGCATAGAGGGGATTTTAGGGAAAGCCAAGACAGGTTGGTGGTCATACCCAGCAATGAGGAGTGCTGGCACACCCCAACCAGCCTGTTAGCCACATTGTTTGGGAGTTAGGATCCATTAAAGGATCAAGTCTAGACATGAGCAGCAATTTGGACACTGCCATGCCTGAACTATTAACTCAAACACATAGAAGGGAATAAGGGTATGGGGGATTCACAACAACAACAGATGCAAAGAGAACAGCATATTCAATACTGAACATAAACAGCAAAGTAAACAAGATTGTAGAAGCTGTAAAGAAAACACATAAGGATGAGGCTGAAAACTAAATTAGAACATACCAGTTTCAGGGAAACAAGAAGAGAAAAGCAGTAGTAAAGCCAAATTTGCGAGCAAACAACCAGAAGATCTTAGAAGAGAGCGGAGTGTTGAATATAGAGTGTAAGAGTATTAAAACTGAAAGTGTTCAGTAAGTGATGTGTGTTGAAAGTGCAGAAGGGTCGTGCCTTTTATAGTGCAAGGAGCAAGTAAAAATAGGCAAGAAAATAGTTTTGAAATCAATTAAATAAGTTTCCCTCCAATTAAGGATTCTGATTTCAAACGGGTAAAAGATAATTAAGGAAAGAGTTTGATCAAAAAATCTTTTCCAAAGTAGCACAAGAATGGTAAATACACAGAAGTTTATTTAAGGCAAAAGTCCAGTGGTACACAGTTTGAGCAAATAAGGAAAGGCAATCATTCAACAGCTAGTAAAATCAGAATTGAGTTTTTGGTATGAATGAATCCAACCAGAAAAGGTGAAGAAAGGTTTAATTAAAGAAAATTAGTAACAATTAATCGAACCTTATTAAAAGGAATTCTGAATCAATCATAAGTTGGCAAAACCTTTTTTTTACGGGAGAATTCAGCATATATAAAGCGTACAGACAGGTGAATCAAGAAAGAATTGTCGTGCTAATTAGAAAAGCCTAGCATAGAAAGTTCAGAGTCACAAACTAAGAGGCTCAAATTCAATACATAGACTTAGAATTAGGTTGAGAGAATCTAAGGTTCCATAATGGAACCTTAGTCCACACACAAGATCAAACTCGTCAAAAACCCCAAACCCTAGGGTTTCCAACTCGGGTAAGACATAGAGACGAGGAGGCAAGTAATCGAAACAGGCTCAGAGGTCTCTTTCAGAGACTCATGTGAAGACAAGCAGGTTTGAAACAACAAAGTGAAAAAGTTGATTTGAAGCATAAAAAACACGTTTTCAGAAAAGCCCGGAACTTAAGCAAGTTCAAAAGAGAAACGAGGTAGTATAAACTTAAGAAAATAGTAGAGGAAACATGTGTAGAGAGCACTCAAACAAAGTTCAGTAGAAGCAAACAAAAACTTAAGAACTCAGTAGGAAATACATACAGTAGAAGAACACAAAATACTGGAAAAGTATAGCAAAAGAACATATAGGAAAACACAACAAGATGAACATGTGAGCATAGTGTAGAAGCACAGTAGAACGCGAAGCACAGAAGAATCATGTATAGTAGAAAGAAAGCAGAAGAAAACACATGCGTGGTAGAGAAGAAAACATACGAGCATAGTATAGACAAATACACTTAAGGAAAAGAAAAGGAAGAATCAGAAAAACATTTTGAAACTTTTTCAGATACCCTAAATCGAAGAGAAGTAATTTTTTGAAAGAAAATTGCAGAAAACGTTTAAGAACTCAAGTAGAGCACAGACATATGCCAGATCTTAAAAATAATCAGAGAGAACCTCGAGTAGCTGGGGTTTCAGAGAAACCCTAGAATGAGAAAGGCTTGGAAAAGTCCGATCCTGAGTCGGATGAGTTAGAATCAAGCTCGAAATGCTTTGGATGTGCCGGAGCAAGGTCGGAGAAGCCATGGAACCATGGCTCTGAGAGGATCTGAGCGGACACCCTTGAGGTCAGACCTCAAAACTTTGAACCCCAAATGTTTAAGAATGAAGGGAGGTGAGTACAGGCCATCCATGGCCTGAGAAGCCATGGATTCCGGTGAGGTTGTGGTCGGAGAGGATGAGAGAGGCTAGGGTTTCATGGAACCTTCGAGAGAGTTTGAGAGAGGGAGAGTATTCAAAGGTGGCTGACCGAATGAAATGGGGGAATTAGGGTAGGGTTAGGTGAATTAAAAAGGCAAGGAACGATCATGCCGTTGATCAAAATGATCAACGGCCTGGATTGAAAGAAGGGCCAGGCGGGTTAATTGGTTGGGTCGGGGGTCGGGTTAAAATTGAAATTGGACCAGTCCAATTGGGGGTTAAGATTGGGTCAATTGGAGGGTCGATTTTGGCTATAATTGAAACAAATTGGGGCTATATATTAAATAGCCGTTTTTTTCCCTTTTTATTTTACAAAAATAATAAAAATGATTTTGAAAACAAATTAAAAGTACTGGAATAGTTAATAATACATAAATATTAAAAAAAAACATCAGAACCAATTTTATAGTTATAAAATACTATTAAATCTTAAAATAGGCTAGAATTGCAATGATATGCAATTTAGCTTTAAAAATACCAAATAAATTTGGGAAAAAAGATGAAAAAATTACCTTACTTATATTTTGGTGTAAACAGGAGAATGAAATAAGTTACTCATCAAAANGAACCTCATCAATGTTACCAGCAGTAGAAGATGTTGGAACTATAGGTGCCACATCTTGATTGGTAAGATCAGTATTTGGCTGATGCGAGGGTAAGGAAACTAATTCGCGTACCCGCTCAACGATTACAGGAACTATATGATCTGTCAGAGCAGGAATCAATCGCATCACTAACTCATCCAGATTCCCTGTCGGTGTTGATTGAGCATTTGGAGGTGTTGTTGACGATGTAGCGTCGGATCCCAAAGAGCCATAAAGATTTGGCCCGTAGTAGCATTTTGCTTGAGATCCAAGACCATATACTCTTCTTTTCTTTTCTACTCCCGCGTCTTGATAATATGTTTTACACTGATCAATATCAGATTGAGTTTGTATTTGTTGTTGTAATATCTACTGATATTTTTCCTGTAGAGTTAATAAGAACATTCAATTTACAAAATGAAAAAAATATATGAAATTAAAGTCAATACAATTATTAAAAAGTTATCTTACATGTACGATTCAGGATTTCTCAGCAACAAAAGATTTTCCATCATTACCATGTGTATGGACGTGCAAATGCAACTCACTTGGTGTTGGATCTCGACCCATTTTAACAACCTATACAAAAGTTATTCAATTAAGAAGATAGAAAATATGTAAACAGTTGGACAAATGAAAAAAAACAGTTTACTAATTACATTAATACATTAGTAGAAGTTCAAAGGAAACAAGAAATTTCAGCAAGCTAGAAGATATATTCTCCAGATTTCAGCAAGCTAGAAGAAACAACTTAAAGGAAATGCCAAAGGCTGGATAACTTAAGACAATAAGTTACTCACTTTGTCATCTGCTATTGTTACAGGCTAAAATAAAAACAAAAACCTGTAATGTTAAAATCACTCTAGCGATGGAAGGTATCCCTAAATCTGAACTAGCTTCAGATAAATGTTAAAATCACTCTAGGTAGAAGAAAGTTAATGGAATACATAAATCTGAACTAGTTAAGAAAAGGACAAATTTAGGGAAATATAAGTGGTAATTTCCTCATCAGTCTCAACAAAGATTGACACAGACATAAAGCACCCTAGGAAAGAGGTAATGTGGTCATCAATTCTGTGCTTGAAAGAATATTGATAAATTTCCTTCAAGATCTTCCATAACACCACCATCATCATTACGGGACAGATTATGATTACGTGTCATGACATGAGGTTCAAAATAATGAAAAAATAATTGTGTTGATTCCATCATCAAGTATGCTTCACAAATTGAACCCTCGACACTAGCTTTATTCCCTATCATTTTTTAAGAGTTCGAAGGTACCTATACAAGTAAGTGGATAGACCATTAAATTCATAAAGTCATGTGTAGCATATTTTTCATAATAAGAGCATAAAAAGTTCAGAACCTCTCAAAAGGATACATCCATCTATATTGTACAAGTCCAGCAATCCTTGCTTCATATGGCAGGTGTACAGGGACATGTTCCATTGAGTTAAAGAATCCAGGAGGAAATATACGCTCCAACTTACACAAGATCTGTGGGATGTCTGCCTCTAATCTCTCCATGTCCACCACTCGAAGAACAGTCGAGGTGAGATCCTTAAAAAATAAGCTCAATTCCGTAAGTGCTTGCCACACGTTACTAGGAAGTAGCTCACGAAAGACAATAGGCATTAATCGTAGCATGAACACATGGCAATCATGACTTTTAATACCAAATAATTTATACTTGTCTGCGTCTAGGCACCGACTCAAATTCGAAACATACCCATCTGGAAACTTCACAATTTCCAACCAATTGAACAAGGCAATTTTTTGATTCTTCTCTATTGTATATGCAGCTTTGGGATAGCTTCCATCAATAGGATTATTTGCCAATTGCGGTTGATCGCAATAGTTTGCCATATCTTCACGTGCCTTTGGATTGTCTTTTGTTTTTCCATCAACATTAAGAACTGTGTTTAATACATTATCAAAGACGTTCTTCTCAATATGCATGACATCGAGATTATGTCGGATCATGTTAGAGCTCCAATAAGGCAAATCCCAAAAGATACTCCTCTTTTTCCATCCACAACACCTAGAAATTCTCCCATTAGCTTCTTCTGCATCTAGCTCAGTTACTTTCCTTAGTCCCAACTCACAAATTTGGTTCAAGATTTCCTCTCTTGTTCTAAGGGGTGGTGGTAACCTTCTGACAGTCTGACCTTTACGAAAGTTTTTACGATCTCTCCTAAACGGATGATTTTGGTCAAGAAACATTCTATGACTGTCAAACCAAGTTGTTTTCCCACCATGACGTAATCTGAAGGATTGTGCTTCCTCCATACAATAAGGGCATGCTAAGTTACCGGCAGTACTCCACCCAGATAACATAGAATATGATGGAAAGTCATTGATTGTCCACATCAAAGCGGCCCTTTATTGAAAATTTTGTTTTTTTGAGATGTCAAATGCTTCTACACCCGTCTCCCACAACAAGGTCAATTCCTTTATTAAAGGTTGTAGATAAACATCAATTTTTTATTTAGGGTTGTTTGGCCCTGGAACAATGACAGTTAAGAACATGTACGCCTCTTTCATACACATCCCTGGAGGCAAATTGTATGGAGTGACAATCACTGGCCATGATGAGTATTTCCTCCCTGAATGACCAAAGGGTTGAAAACCATCAGTACATAATCCCAACCTCACATTTCTTGGTTCAGCAGCAAAAAAAGGATGAGTTTCATTGAAGTGCTTCCAAGCCTTAGAGTTTGATGGATGACACATTACGCCCTCCTCTTGTATGTGCTCATGATGCCATCTCATATCTGCGGCTGTAGCATGAGATGCATATAATCTCCGCTATCTAGGAATCAAAGGAAAATAATACATTTTTTTGTAAGGGATTAATTTCCTCTTACGAGAACTGACACGATGTTTGTACCTCTGGTGGCCACAAAACTTGCAAGATGTGAGGTCCTCGTCTTCACCCCAATACAACATACATCCAGAATTACAATAATCAATCTTTTCAATTGGCAAACCCAAGCTACGCACTAGCTTCTTGGTCTCGTAATAGTTATCAAGCATTGTGTTATCTTCTGGTAAAGCCTCTTTCAACAATTGCATCATTTGGTTATAACCTCTTTGTGATAAAGTATTCTCCATTTTAATATTTAGCATCCTGGAAACCACTGCGAGTTGTGAGAGGGAAGAACCAGGGTATAATTTTGCATCAGCGGCCTGTAACAAATCATAAAACCTTTGGCACTCAAGATTTGGCTCCTCCTCCATTAAAGGATTAGGCTCCTCCTCCGTTGAAGGATTAGGCTTCGCCTGCATTGAAGGTTCATGAGACGACTCAGGTTCAGTATTATTATACGACTGCCAGCTCAAACCATGACCAAAATTAGGTCCAGCTGCATCCAAGACCATTTGTCGATATGGATTCTCATATCTAGATTCAGGTTGAGCGCCACCATGCAAATCACCACTAGAAGACATCTCACCGGCCACATTTTTTTCTCCTTGATACTTCCAAAGAAAATAGTTCTCAATAAATCCATACTGATAAAGGTGCAATTTAACAGTTTCAACATCCGAGTATTTAATGTTGTGACATTTTTTACATGGACATCTAACATTGTCACCACTCATGCGATTGCGCTGAGAACAAGCAAACTGGAGAAACTTGTTCACACCAGTTATGAAACTTGAATTAATACCCCCTCGACCATCCAACCTTTTGTACATCCAATCACGCTCTAGATTGTCCATGTTCCTATTTAATATTAAAATAAACAAGACCTTAGAGTTCTTTATTTAATAAGACATCAGAATGCTTTCTAAAAAGAATAACAAGTTGACATTAGAATAAGATGAGAATTACTAATACCCCAATCTTGGAATGAAAAAAAATCTTGGAATGCTCAGTTCCTTTCTTTGACCAAAATAAGAACCTCAAATAGACAAATGAAAGAGTTAAAGGAGCAGCTTTAGGAACTCCTTGATAAGGGGTTCATTCGGCCTAGTGTGTTACCTTGGGGTGCGCCGGTTTTATTTGTGAAGAAGAAGGATGGCACTATGAGAATGTGCATTGATTATAGGAAATTGAACAAAGTAACAATTAAGAACAAGTATCCCTTTCCTTGCATTGATGATTTGTTTGACCAACTTCAGGGAGCGAGAGTGTTCTCCAAGATTGATCTCCGTTCGGGTTATCACCAGTTGAAGATTAGGGACTCGGATATTCTTAAGACAGCTTTTAGGACCCGATGTGGTCATTATGAGTTATTGGTAATGGCTTTTGGGCTGACCAACCAATGCCCCAGTAGCATTCATGCATTTGATGAACAGCGTGTTCCGACCTTATCTCGATTCATTTGTCATAGTCTTCATTGATGATATTCTAGTATATTCGCGTAGTCAGGAGGAGCACGCGGAGCATTTGAGAGTTGTGCTACAGAGATTGAGGGACGAGAAGCTATATGCAAAATTCTCCAAGTGTGAGTTTTGGCTCAGTTTAGTGGCCTTCTTGGGGCACGTGGTGTCCAGCGAGGGTATTCAGGTTGATCCAAAGAAGATAGAGGCAGTTCAGAGTTGGCCCAGACCGTCCTCAGCCATAGAGATTCGCAGATTTCTTGGTTTAGCAGGCTATTATCGCTAGTTTATTCAGGGATTCTCATCTATCGCATCGCCCTTGACCAAGTTGACTCAAAAGGGTGCTTTATTTGTATGGTCGGACGAATGTGAGGAGAGCTTTCAGAAGCTCAAGACAGCTTTGACCACAGCTCCAGTGTTAGTTTTGCCATCAGCTTCAGGTTCATATACCGTGTATTGTGATGCTTCGAGAGTGGGTATTGGTTGTGTTTTGATGCAGGAGGGTAGATTCATTGCTTATGTTTCTCGTCAGTTGAAGCCACATGAGAAAAACTACCCCGTTCATGATTTGAAGTTGGCTGCCATAGTTCACGCGTTGAAGATTTGGAGGCATTACTTGTATGGTGTGTCTTGTGAGGTATTTACTGATCATCGTAGCCTCCAGCACTTGTTTAAGCAGAAGGATCTCAATTTGATCAGCGGAGGTGGTTGGAGTTGCTTAAGGATTATTATATCACTATATTGTACCATCCGGGGAAGGCCAATATGGTGGCCGATGCGTTGAGCCAAAAGGTGGTGAGTATGGGGAGTTTAGCATACATTCCAGTTGGGGAGAGAACTCTTGCAGTTGATGTTCAGGCCTTGGCCAATCGGTTCGTGTGGTTAGATGTTTCGGAGCCCAGTCGGGTATTGGCTTGCGTGGTTTCTCTGTCTTTCTTATATGATCGCATCAGAGAGCACCAGTATGATGATCCGCATTTGCTTGTCCTTAAGGATAGAGTTCAACATGATGATGCCAGAGATGTGACCATTGGTGATGATGGGGTGTTGAGGATGCAGGGCCGGATTTGCGTTCCCAATGTAGATGGGCTTCGGGAGTTAATTCTGGAGGAGGCCCATAGCTCGTGGTATTTCATTCATCCGGGTGCTGCGAAGATGTATCAGGATTTGAGGCAGCATTATTGGTGGAGAAAAATGAAGAAAGACATTGTAGGATTTGTAGCTCGGTGTCTCAATTGTCAGCAGGTGAAATATGAGCATCAGAGATCGGGTGGCTTGCTTCAACAGATGGACATTCCCGAGTGGAAGTGGGAGAGGATCACTATGGACTTTGTTGTTAGACTTCCACGGACTTTGAGAAAGTTCGATGCTATTTGGGTGATTGTGGATTGGCTGACCAAGTCCGCACACTTCATTCCTGTGTGTACTACCTATTCTTCAGAGCGGTTGGCAGAGATCTATATTCGGGAGATTGTTCGTTTGCATGGTGTCCCAGTTTCCATCATTTCAGATAGGGGCACTCAGTTTACTTTGCAGTTTTGGAGGTCTGTGCAACGAGAGTTGGGTACTCATGTTGAGTTGAGCACAACTTTTCACCCTTAGACGAACGGGCAGTCCGAGCGCATTATTCAAATATTAGAGGACAGGTTGCGTGCTTGTGTTATTGATTTCAGAGGGTCATGGAATCAGTTTCTACCGCTTGCAGAGTTTGAACAATAGCTACCAGTTGAGTATTCAGATGGCTCCGTATGAGGCTTTGTATGGGAGGCGGTGTAGATCTCCAGTTGGTTAGTTCGAGCCCGACGAGGCTAGGCTATTGGGGACAGACTTGGTGCAGGATGCTTTAGAAAAGGTGAAGGTGATTCAGGAGAGGCTTCGCACGGCGCAGTCGAGGCAGAAGAGCTATGCTGATAGGATTGTTCGGGATGTGTCCTACATGGTTGGCGAGAAGGTTCTATTGAAGGTTTCACCCATGAAGGGTGTTATAAGATTTGGTAAGAAAGGGAAATTGAGTCCTCGGTTCATTGGGCCTTTTGAGGTGCTTTGGAGGATTGGGGAGGTGGCTATGAGCTTGCTTTTCCACCCAACCTGTCGAGTGTGCATCCGGTATTTTATGTTTCTATGCTTCGGAAGTATATTAGGGATCCGTCTCTTGTTCTGGATTTCTGCACGGTTCAGTTGGATGATGATTTGACTTAAGATGTGGAGCCAGTAGCTATTTTGGGTCGTCAGGATTGGAAGTTGAGGTCAAAGGACATAGCTTCAGTGAAAGTGCAGTAGAGAGATCGGCCCATGGAGGAGGCTACCTGGGAGACCGAACGGGAGATGCGGAGCAAATATCTTTACCTGTTTGAGGCTTCAGGTATGTTTCTTGACTCATTCGAGGACGAACGTTTGTTTAAGTTGGGGAGGATGTGATGACCCGGCCAGTCGTCTCATGAGTTACTGCTCCGTTTCCCACATTTCTGCTTCTTTATGCTTTGTTATTCGTGTTATGTGGTATTGGGTTGGTCGGATCAAATCCGGAATAATTTTTGGTAAGGTTTGAGACACTTAGTCTCTTTTAAGGAAGGTTAAGTTGGAAAAGTCAACCGGATGTTGACTTATGTGTTAGAGGGCTCGGATGTGAGTTCCGATGATTCGGTTAGCTTCGGGAGGTGATTTGGGACTTAGGAGCGTGATCGAGATGAGTTTTGGAGGTCTGGAGTAGATTTAGGCTTGAATTGGCGAAGGTGGATTTTTGGCGATTTCCGGTTGGTAGGCGAGATTTTGATATAAGGGTCGGAATGGAATTCCGAGAGCTGCAGCAATTCCGTTGTGTCATTTGGGATGTGTGTGCGAAATTTCAGGTCATTCGGACGTGGTTTGGTTGGGTTTTTGATCAAAAGTGGAATTCAGAAGATTTTAGAAAGTTTGGCTTGAATCCGATGTGTTTTGGTTGATTTGATGTTGTTTGAGGTGTTTTGAAGATTGGTACAAGTTTGAATAAGGTATTAGGACACGTTTGTGCTTTTGGTTGAAGTCTCGAAGGCCTTAGGGTAATTTCGGATGGTTGACGGAAAGGTTTGAGACTTGTTGTAGCTGCTGAGCTTTGCTGCTTCTAGTATTTCCGCACCTGCGGATTAGGGACCGGTGGTGTGACGCCGCACGTGCGGGAGATCGGTCGCAGAAGCGAAAAGGGATTGAGGAGCAGGAACCGCAGAAGCGGCTAAGAGGATCGCATCTGCGAAGTCGCAGATGCGGGTATGGGATCGCAGGTGCGGATGGGGCATTTAGTGATATCCGTAGAAGCGGAGGAAGAACCGCATATGCAGTATCATAGAAGCGAGTATTGGACTGCAGATGCGAAAATGTCTGGGCAGAAGGTATAAATTGTGGCCTTCGCGAATTTGAGCTATTTCACCAATTTTGACTTCGGCTTTGGAGCTTTTTGGACGATTTGAAAGAGGGATTTCAAGGGAACTTCATTGAGGTAAGGAATTTGGACCTAAAACTCATTTCTATGCTATTATTTCACGGATTAGAGCTAGAAATCATGGGAATTAAGGGTGAAAATTTGGGAAACTAGGGCTTGGAAACTTAGACCTTTGCTTGAGGATTTGAAGGACCATTTGAGGTCGGATTTCAGAACTTTTGATATGTATGAACTCGTGAGGAGATAAGGAATCTATTGATGTAAAAATTATCGAATTCCTAGACGTGGGCCCGGGGGTCGAGTTTTGGTAATTTCGAGATTTGTGTCATTTATTGATTGTTTTCGCTTGGGCTTCGTTCCTTTAGCCTATTTTGACGTCCTCATTCTGATTTTGGATAATTTCGACGCGAGTGGAGGCCGATTCGATGGGCAAAGGCGTCGTGGAGTAGTATTTTCACCAGTTTGAGCTAAGTAACCATTGTAAATCTAGAACTGAGGGTACAAAACCCAGGTATTTGACTTGTTTTGATAAATGTAGTGACACACATGCTAGGTGACGAGCGTGTGGGCGTGCACCGGTAGGGATTGTGACTTAGTCCGTCCTGTAGCGAATATTAAGCCGCGTGTTTGATTTGGAAATTCTTATATTATACCGTAGTTTAGTCATTTATATTGTATTATGGGTTGTATGCCATGTTTGGGGCCTTGTGCCGATCTGTAGTAACCCTCAGGGGAATTTTGACTGTTTTTCCTCACTTTACTTTCTAAAAGCATATCCTCAATCATGTTTTAGCTGTTTAAATGTTTAAAAACTGGTTTTATCACTCCACTTCTAAACGAGAGGACTATTTGGGCTAAGTTCCCTAATTTCCACTGTTGTGCCGGAGAGGCTGTGAGGTTAATGACTGAGAGAGGTTGAGAACCTAACTGTGAGGGTATTTATATATATGTGAGTTATGGATCGGGCTGCACGCCACAGCGATACTTATATGGATCAGGCTGCACGCAGTAGCGATACTTATATGGATCGGGATGCACGCTGTAGCGATACTTATATGGATCGGGCTGCACGCCGCAACGATATATATATTGGATCGGGCTGCGCGCCGCAGCGATATGATGCTTGGGTTGTAGGAGCCCCTCCGGAGTCTGGACACCCCCAGTGAGCGTAGTCGACTATAAATAATGGATCGGGCACGCTGCACCGGTTATTATGGTTTCTACTAATAAGAGATATTAAAGAGACTGAGTGATGAGAGTTGAGTCACGAGTGACTGAGAGGTTGATCGAGAGGCCACATTCTGAGTGATTCCTTGCCCGAGGGGCCCAATTATGATATTTTTACTGATTTCACTCTTCTTTTAAATATGTCTCTGTTGGAAATATTGCTAAGAATATGATTTCAAGTGTTTAAACTGAAAATGTTGATTTTATGACAAAACTGGTTTCAAACTGTAAAGTTGATCTGTTATCCTGTTGTTTATTCAGTTATATGATTCTTAACTACTCGTCACTTCTTTCAGTCCTTATTTACTTTAGTTACTTACTGAGTTAGCGTACTCACGTTACTCCCTGCACCTTGTGTGCAGATCCAGGTGCCCGAGCGGCTGAGTAAGGGTCCTCTGCTAATCCAGTGTTGACGGAGATTTCAAGGTAGCTGCATGGCGTCTGCATCCCTATTTTCTCCTCCCTCCCTATCCATGTACTAGAGGCTCTAGACTCGTGACACCAGATTATTGGTCTGTGTATTTTCATGTTTATTCGACTTCCGCATATATATTTTGTTGCTTTTTAAACGTTTTATGAAAACTTGGTATTTAAACCGTGTTAGAAAATGGGTTATTAAATGAAAATGAGTTGTGATTATTTGGTTGGTTCGGCTTGCCTAGTAATGTGATAGGCGCCATCACGACCGGTATTTGGGGTCATGACAGGGCCTAGGGTCGACTTTTGGACCAATTTTTGGATTTTGTTAAAGATGGAGACTTTATGATCCGGAATAGTTTCTTATGAGTTTTATTTATGCTTTGAAGTTATTTTGGTTAGATTTGAGCCGTCTGAAGGTCTTTTCACCCGACAAATTCATTTTAGAGTATCAGTTTGTTTTCTTTGAGGTAAGTATCTTTCCTAACCTTGTGGGAGATTTTTTCTTAGGTTGAGTCTTCTGTGTTGATTGTAGTTCGTGTACGCAAGGTGACGAGTGCGTGCTCAGACTTACTTGTAGAAAATTGTGCTTTTAGGGTTCTTAGGTCCTTACATTAACTAAGTAGGAAGTTGTTCATGATATGATTGAGTTTCCTAATTTCTAGTTTCACCTCTACATGCTTAATTGGAATTAATTGCTTTATGACTCACTCTTATTGCCTATTTCACTTAATTGAAGATTTGTACCTCTCCTATTGACATGCTATCTTTTCATATCTGCCTATATTTATCTGAAATTATTATTGTCTCATCCTGTAACTGTTTGGTCTTATTTGAGGTTGCGATTATCTTTCCGCCACTTATCCTTAATTGAATTGTTGAATAACCTTCGTAATTGCTCAACCTTGAAAGAAGTTAGTATCCTATATTTGAGTTGACATAGCATTATTGGAATTATTTAACTCGCGTTAGCTTCCTTGCGGTTGAACCATATATTGTGGAGTTGTTGCTACATTTCAGTTTTCCCTTGTTAATTTGTTCTCTTTACGTCTAGTATTCCTTACTGTGGATATCCCTTGTGAATGAGTTCTATCGTTTCTTTTTGGATTTAAAGTTCTTGAGTTGATTTACTTGCCGTACTTTGTATTATTGTCATTGTTGCTATTGTGCTTGTTGTGGTGATGCACGAGGTTCCTGTCGTGTTGTTACTGTTATCTCGTTTAGTTGAGTTGCATATTTACTTTGGGACTAAGGAATGATATTTCGGGAGATCCCCCTACACTGCATATTTACTTTGGGACTACAGAACGGTTTTCCGGAGAACCCCTGTACTACATATTTACTTTGGGACTACGGAACGGTATTCCGGGAGATCCCCCTGCACTGCATATTTACTTTGGGATTACGGAACGGTATTCCTGGAGATTCCCCTGCACTGTATATTTACTTTGGGACTACGGGACGGTATTTCGGGAGATTCCCCCCTATATTGCATATTCAAAATTTAAATTAAGTGCAATGTCATTTTCTTCACTCAAACTATTTCGGAACTAAATTGATCCCGCGGATCTTTATATATTGATGTTTTTTCCACGTGAGTTTTCTGTGCGGTTGTGATAGAAATATGGCCACGAGGTGCCATGGAAATATGAAAGTGGGCTGAGACCCATATTGTATGATTATGAGATGAGGTGTCACAGGCTGACTTATATTCGAAAGATATTTATCTGAAAGGATTATAATCGAAAGGTATTTATTTTGAAAGAACTATATTTGAAAGATATTTTTGAAGGAAATATATTCGAAATATCTTTATTGGGAAGGATTATATTCTAAAGATTTCTATTTGAAAACTTATGGTGAAAGTTATATTTGAAGGATTTGATTAATTGATTGGAATTTGTTGGCTAAGACCTGATGTGAAAACTACCGTAGTTGCTGAGTTATTACTTGTCTTTACTGTATTTGTGATTTCGGATTTGGGTTGTGTTTTCGTTCACTCTTCTGTGTCCTTATTATGGTGTTTCGCTGATACCTGTTGTTTCCTTCATTATTGCAATTACTGTATTGTTGGCCATATCGTGTAGTCTTTATATAGATATCATGTTCTGTTGTTTCTATACTTATTCTTTTCAGTTTATTAGACCAGTAGGTGTCTTGACTGTTCCTCGTCACTACTCCACCGAGGTTAGTCTTGATACTTACTGGGCACCACTGTGGTGTGCTCATGCTACACTTATGTACATTTTTATACAGATCCAGGTACTTGTTCGTTAGTAGCTGTGCGGATCGCTGCTGTGGAGACTCAAAGTAAAGATGTTGCTGCGTTCGCAGGCTTCAGAGTCACCTTTTTATTTTTATATTCACACTATTTTACTTATTTCCAAACAGTTGTATTTAGATGTTGTAGTAAACTCTGTATAACTTATGACTTGTACTACCGGTTTTTGGAAATTAAAAGTTTTGTAAAGATTTCTATAACGGGACTATTAGAATTTTCTTTCTTATTGTTGTTATTCCGTAAATGTTAGGCTTACCTAGTTCCTAAGACTAGGTGCCATGACTGTCACACCTCCTTTTTACACACCCTGAGAGGGAAGTATAAGGGAGTTTTTCCAATTTAAGTGACATTATTCGAAATGAGATTATTTATTCAAATTCAGAGTCACCACTTGGGATGGTTTGTTTTCTGGTGTCCCAAGTCACCAATTTATTTTAAAATACCAAATCGAGGAAAATTCGACTTTCCTTTTGAAGTCTGCGAACCAGAAATTCTGAATAAGGAATTCTATTAACCCGAGGGAAGGTGTTAGGCACCCCCGGATTCCGTGGTTCTAGCACGGTTGCTTAAACTATCATAATTGGCCTATCATCTGATTTTAATATATGTTTTAGCCTATGAAACAATTTTAAACTATTAACCGCTTTTAGTTAATTTTAAGAAGATTTTAACGTCATCTAAAACGCGTCTTTGTACCACGCCACATGAAATGCACCCGCAGTCCGAGACACATTTTATTTAACATTGTTGAGATTTGGATTTGGGTCACATGAAATGCACACCCGAGTTTAGGAAGGTAAAATTTTAAAATAGCGCGCCTAAAGCAACTACGCACATTTAACTTTGCGAGGACAATGGGAAATTCAACTAAGTGGCGCGCCTCGATTTCTAAGGATAAAAAAATTAATTAAGCGAGGGCCACACATTTTGAGATTTTATTTGGCATGGCACACATCGATTCTGATTTTAAAAAGAATTTAAAGCTAAACTTTTGAGGGCCATAGACTATGTCTTACCTAATATGGCATGCCTCAAATCTAAATGTCTAAGAATGAAACCTAAGTAAGATCATGAGGGCCATAAACTAATTTTGTTATTTAATGTGGCTCACCTCAATTATTAAAGGAGTCTAGTTAGTTAGCTACAGGCTTAACGTGATTTGAATTTAATCTAGGCAAACAAATAACTTAACCTTAAGAATCAGTACAATAAATGAACCAGCGTTTGGTTATGCGCAAAGCCCAATTAACAGCCAGCCCAAATCAGCCTTTTGTAAGCTTGCACGTCAAAAACAAAGGGCTAGGCTTAAATGAAACCTGTAGCGCATCTTGGACGCGAAGAGGACACTGGGCCAGTGCTAAAGGCCCAATTGCAAGATCCAACACTAAATTATAATCATGCACAACGCTTTGAATTAGAAACAATTACTGTCTTGTAGACCAATACCAAGCATGTTCTTATTATTCAACCCTTTTTCAAGATATAAAGCATTCTTTAGAGTCATGAGAACCACATACACAAACATTTGGACTCTCTAGTAGAACAAACGCCTAAGTCTGATTCCATTTATTAAATCTCACTCCAAATATCCTTAATCAAACAATTGATTTCTAGGTGCGTACATTCCACCACTTATATCCATATTCACTCTTTAAGAAGTGCTTAAATTGGACAGTGTTTTAATAAATCTGAAAACCTCCACATGATGATTCTGAATTCCCTTTTTAAAAGCAGACTTTGAAACTGTGAAGTAAGAGACTCATTTCAAACAGATGTTGAACACATGAATGATTTATGCCAAAACCTTAAACAAAACTCATAGGCAAATTAGACTGTTTTTCAACATGAGTTCATAATCAATACACTACAAGCCATTCACAGCAAAGAGAACATCTCATAGAATCTTTCAAATAACATATCACACGTTTTCATTTTTACCCTTAGCCTCTTTACAGCTAGTTCTAACATGAAGTTATCACCAAGCAATGTAAAAAACTGAAATGTATAGCCAAAACTAAAGAAGAACTGAAACGCATGCCTTTGACTAAGTCTTTTATCCACAGCATCTTAACAGTCCCAAATTAGATACAAGACACAAATTCCACCAGCTAGACCAAAAATTAATCAGGAAGACAATGAACTAAAGCTACAAAAAAAACACCATACAATAAAGAGATAGAACTAAATTCACAAAATGAAACTGAAAATATGTTTTGAACTCTAGTTTTCCATTTCATTCTTCAATTCAAGCTTCACATGAGGTAGAACCAGAGATCATGTACCTGATTACAGCAAATGGAACAAGTAAAATGAGCTGAAAAGTGAAACAGCAAGAGTAGAAGCAGCAATGAAACAGTAGCCAGCAACAGCAAAGCTCAAACCCAGATTTTCAAGTCCCAAAGATCAAACCATTTCTTCAAACAGGTGCAGGAGTTTGAAGTTTTAAAAATTTTTGACTAAAGGAGAGGATCAGAAAATCCAAACTTAGCAGAATTTTGAGCAATTTAATCCAAGAAAATGCCGGAAATCAGTGTAATTTTAGAGTTTTCAGCCGTTTTGTTTTTTTAGGATATTTTCTTCTCTAAAATTTGACTTGAGCTTGAAGAAAAGGATGCCTTTATAGGCAAGGTACTAGGGCAGCCTAAATAAATCAGATTTTGCATTTTGACCCTTTTTGAATTTTCATTTTTTCTTAAAGATCCTTTAGTTCAGAAATCAGATTTCACATTAGTCCCCACCCCAGCTTCCTAGAAGTTTCCCTAGTCTGTTATTCAGAGACTCTTTCACCTAAACTCCCTAAACTACCCTTCAGGACCCTGTTAATTACTTTTGAAACCAGACCAAAACATTGGGTCAAATTGACCCAATTTCATTTAGTGGGTCTGTATAACTCAGGTCTTGGGCTTCAAATTTCAGGGTCCAAATCTAATCTGAACTCTGTCAAACCCAAATTCCAAGTCAACAAACAAAATTACCAACCAAAACGACCTACTGAATCACAAAGACTCATGAAGTTTTGGGCTTAATTCGCACAAATCTAACACAAAAGGGAAACATGCTAAATAACAAATTAACATTAACATGCATAACAAAAATGACTCTGAAGAACTAACAAAAACGAGAAAGAATCCAGAAGAAAGAAAAAGATAGAAGACAGAAAAAATGATGAAAAAGAAAGGAAGAACAGATTAAACAAAAGGAAGATGGGAAATACCTACAAAAACTCGGGCATCAAGGGGCTGAGATTGGGTCTTCAAATCTCTCAATTTTCAGCTCAATCTGAGATTAATCGTGTGCTCTTTATAAAAAACACACGAATAAAGTCAGAATCAACCTAAAATCTTCAAAGAAATCTCGATTATGAAATTTTAGGATTTTAGGGTTCAACTTTGATTCAAGATTTGAGGGGTTCAAGTCTGATTTGAGGAAAAAGGGGTGTGGATTTGGAATGAGGAGGTCGTGGTGGTTATGTGGTGTTAATTTGGATCGGTTTGGGACCGGTGCCGCCGGCTAAGAGCGGTGAGAAATGGGGGCGGCGCTAGGGTTCTTTGGTCTGAGGAAGACGAAGTGAGAGAGGGCATTTGAGAACTGACTTGGTCTTTTAGGATTTCGGACATTTTTATGTGTTTAGGGAAGGGCCTTGACGGCCGTTCGATGGAAGGAAATGGAAGGCTCAGATTGAGCTAGAGTTGGGAACTCAAAACGACACCGTTTCACATGAGATGCTGACCGTATAAAGATCCGGGTTTGGGCCGATTTTTGGTTGAATTGGACGGGTAACGAGTGTTAAATCAATTGTGCTTGGTACTTTAAGGATTTGGCCCAAGAAAAATTTGATTCTTTTTACTTCTTTACCTTTCATTTCCTCTTTATTTCAAATTTCTTTTCTTTTCAAATTAAAATAAAAACCTAAATTAATCCTTAAACTAAAATATTCTAACAAATTAGACTAATTACTAAAAATAGTATTTACAATAACTAATTAATTACTAAAAAAACTATAAAATTTAAAGCTAAAAAAATCAAAAAATACGAAAATGAGTTTTTTTATTTTTTATTTTTCCATTTTTGTAAAACGCTAATTTACTAATTAATCTAAAAATATAAAATAAAATCCTAAATGCAAATGCAGCATATTTTTGTATTTTTTATGAATTAAATAAAATTAAACGTGCACACAAAATGCAAACAAACAAGAAAATAATTCCTAAAATAACAACTAATTAAAAGGAAAAATCTAATTTTTGGGATTTTGTAGGAGCAATTCAGGTGAGGCAAAAATCACGTGCTCATAGCTGCCCCTCTTTGCTCGGGGACACGAAGGGTTTTTGGGCAAAGATAAAATGAGCAATTATGAGTGATTTTTGCCCGTTTGACACTCCGTGGGAAGCATTTTTGAAAAGAGTCTGACCGAACCTTGCTTCAAAGGTTGTCTACATATCCTTGGCTACAAAGGAATCAGGTCAGTGTAGTTCTGGAAGTTTTGGTAGCTGGGACTACCGGGAATCTGTGATTTCACTGTTGCTGCTGCTGCTACTGCTTGCCGAACTCCTTATTACACCAAAAATGGAAAATAAAAAAACTAAGCTAGCTAAACCTATCAACTACGAGTTACAAGATTCCTATATATAAATCTCTTGAAGCTTGATCTTGAGTCTTAGCTGGTTCTTGCTGTGGACTCCAATCTGAATCTTGATGCTCGTTAGTTGCAACCACGGGTTCATTCTTCAGCTTTTGAATCAAGGCGGGACATGCAAAGATTGTGACTTCAATCAAATTTCGAGCAGTCCGCATCTTTCTCCGCTTCAGCACTCTAAGTTCACTTCTTTTGTTCTTTTCTCTTCTTTTCTTTATTTTGGATTGAGACTCATTCTTTTGGTCATCTCGAACCCTGTGCCTCGAGGTCAAACCTGCTCAGACACCAAAACAAACAAACGAACGAAATTTTTCTGCCCCAGTTTTCACTAGGAAAATTTCGTGAGTTATTTGCAAAAAAAAATCTAAACTATTTCTTCATTGAAAGCAATAAAAATCAGGATTGTGTACCCTTGGGAGTAGGGAGTGAAGTCCTAAATTGGGAAGATTGCCAGGTTATGCTGGAAAGATAACCGGGTTATGTCGGAAAAGAAAAAGGGTCATCGGGTTATGCCGGGGAAGTTATCGGGTTATGCCATAAGAAAAGAAAAAGGTCCTCGGGTTATGCCGAGAGAAAATAAAAAAGGTCCTCGGGTTATGCCGGGGAGGTCCACGGGTTATGCCGGGAGAAAAAGAAAAAAGATCCCTGGGTTATGCCAGGGAGGTCCACGGGTTATGCCGGGAGAAAAGAAAAAAGGTTTCTGGGTTATGCCAGGGAGGTCCACGAGTTACGCCGGGATAAAAGAAAAAAAAGGTCCTTGGGTTATGCCAGGGAAGTCCAAGGGTTATGCCGGGATAAAAGAAAAAAAAGGTCCTTGGGTTATGCCAAGGAGGTCCACGGGTTATGCCGGGATAAAAGAAAAAGGTCCTTGGGCCAGGGAGGTCCACGGGTTATGCCGAGATAAAAGAAAAAAGGTCCTTGGGTTATGCCAGGGAGGTCCACGGGTTATGCCGAGATAAAAGAAAAAAGATCTTTGGGTTATGCCAGGGAGGTCCACGGGTTATGCCGGGAAAAGAAAAAAAAAGGGTCCTTGGGTTATGCCAGGGAGGTCCACGGGTTATGCCGGGAGAAAAGAAAAAAAGTCCCTGGGTTATGCCAGTCAGGGCCACGGGTTATGCCGGGAGAAAAGAAAAAAGGTCCTTGGGTTATGACAGGGAGGTCCACGGGTTATGCCGGGATAAAAGAAAAAAGGTCCTTGGGTTATGCCAGGGAGGTCCACGGGTTATGACGGGATAAAAGAAAAAGGTCCTTGGGTTATGCCAGGGAGGTCCACGGGTTATGCCGGGATAAAAGAAAAAAGGTCATTGGTTATGCCAAGGAGGTCCACGGGATATGCCGGGGAGGTCCGCGGGTTATGCCGGGGAAAAGAAAAAAGGTCCTCGGGTTATGCCGGGGATAACTAGGGAATGGGGCCCTATGTTGAAATGATGCAGCTAGAGATTGGAGGCCCTATGCTACCATGATTTTGGGATTTTCTTCTCTTTTTTTCTTTTCATTTTACCCTTTTTATTTCATTTCATTCTTCAATTCGATTTCCTTCTTTTTTTGTTTTTTAGTAAAAATGTAGGAAAGAATTTGGAGGAAACTTCCCTTTTGGGTTGATTATTACTGCGAAGCTGTTTCTAGCTCTTGCGCATTCTTTCCTTTTTGGTTGCACCTGCTTCTTGCACGGTTGCTTTGGATTACATCTTTTCAATTTTTCAAATGAAGAACATTGTTAGTTTGAAACGGTGGTTGGTTTTGTGGCCTTGATTGTTTTGATCACTCGATCTCGACCCAACTTTTGGTGAGAACCTCTGCTTGCTGGATTTTCTGAAGATCGATCTCTTTCTTAAACCGAGGGCCTCAACTTTTCAAAAATTTATAGTGACCGCTCGCCCGTATGGGGCTTTGGTCCTTTCACTTTATTCTGCCTCTAGGGGCTTTTGCCTTGGCTTCCTTTCATTTTCAATAACTTTGGGTTTCAGAGCATCGGCCGTCATGGCCAGTCGGGGTCGACTTGATGCACTCGCTGAGGTTTGGTACTTTCTTTGGACTTGGCTTTTATTAAGCGGGACCCTGTAAAACCAATCTTGCCACCTTTTCTTTGTATTAGTTTCGGAAACAGAGTTAGACCGAAAGGGATTCAAGGAAAAGTAAACAAAGGACAAGAAAATGAATTTAAAAAGAAGTGTCCCTTTTGGGGAGGAAAGAAGGACTTATCTGGGGTTGCATGCAGACTTCAATAGACATGACAAGCTTCTTGGACTGGGTGCCCGATCCGCACACACTATCCCAACTTCCAATAAACCACATTGCGAACCGTGTTTCAAAATCGAGAAACCTTGCCAGGACTCTTTCAATACCAATGGTGGTGAGGGGTTTCTTCTTTTCGATCAACAGCGCCCTTTGCGGGTTTTCGCCAATCGACCTCTCTCATTTCTCTTCTTACCATCGCCTTATAGTGCTCTTTTACGAGTTTTCACTAACAAGACTCTCTCATTTTCAATTTCTCTGCTCACCGTCGACTTATGGTGCTTGTGGGTTTTCACCAATAAGACTCTCTCGTTTTATTTCTCTCATCCTGGTTGCATGGGATCCAAACAACTACGTTCTCTGATTTTGAAAACCTTTTGCCAATTGATTGGAAGGACTTGAACAAGGTTTGGGTAAAAAGAATTGGATTGAATTACAACTTTGGAACCGTTATGGCGGGATCATTGCCGACCAATATAACATCTGCCCCAGTTTCACTTTTTGGGGAAAACTGGTTTTTTATTTTGTTGTGACTGAACCCTAGAGAGAGACTGCCTACGTATCCTATCGGAATCAAGTCGAACGTAGTTCAGGGAAACATTTTGTTTTTGTTTTTTGTTTTTCTTTTTGCTTCTTTTTTTTTTCATCATTTAATTTTCATCATCATATTTTTTTTTACAAACATCTTCGAGTTCCAAAGAGGGTAATGAAAGAAAGATAACCAGCTCAAAGGGTTAGCAAAGGATTGGAGTGTTTGGGGTAGCAAGAATGAAAGCCTTCGTCATCCCAATCGGATAATGTTGTCGCTGCAGAAAGACTAAACATAGTACCTTTTGACTGCATCCACATTCACAGCTGCTTCGGAATCATTTCCTTCGATATCTCCCAAGTATAATGCCCCTCTTGGCAATATCTTTCTGATGATATACGGGCCTTTCCAATTAGGAGAAAATTTTCCTTTTGCTTCCTGATGATGGGGAAGAATACGCCTTAACACGAGTTGCCCCACTTCAAAATTTCTGGGCCGCACTTTCTTGTTGTAGGCACGGGCCAATCTTTGTTGGTACAACTGCCTGTGGCAGACTGCAGCCATTCGTTTTTCATCAATCAGGTTTAACTATTCCAGACGGGTTTCGACCCACTGACTATCTTCAACTTCAGCTTCAACAATGATCCGGAGAGAGAGGATTTCAACCTCCATGGGTATTACGGCTTCAGTGCCATAAACCAAAAGATACGGGTTGCTCCGATTGATGTGCGCACAATAGTGCGATATGCGAACAATGCAAATGACAACTTTTCATGCTACTGCCTCGAACTTTGAATCATCTTTCTCAAAATCTTCTTGATGTTCTTGTTTGCTGCTTCGACGGCACCATTGGCTTTAGGCCGGTAAGGAGTAGAGTTCCGATGCGTTATCTTGAATTGTTCACATATCTCCCCCATCAAATGACTATTCAAGTTTGCAGCATTATCTGTGATGATAATTGCAGGGATACCAAAACGACAGATAAGATAGGAGTGCACAAAATCTACCACAGCTTTCTTGGTGACAGATTTGAGAGTGATTGCTTCAACCCACTTCGTGAAATAGTCGATGGCGACCAGTATAAATCTGTACCCATTTTAGGATTTTGGCTTGATTGGCCCAATGACGTCCACTGCCCAGGCAACAAATGGCCAAGGCGCTGACATGGGATGCAGTTATGTGGGAGGTGCATGAATCAAATCACCGTGCACCTGACACTGATGACATTTCCGAACAAAACTGAAGCAGTCTTTTTCCATGGTCATCCAGTAGTAGCCCGCTCGGAGGATTTTCTTTGCAAAAACATACCCGTTCATGTGGGGTTCGCACACTCCGGCGTGCACTTCATACATGATTCTTCCAGCCTCTTCGGCATCAACACATCTTAACAAGTTGAGATTCAGAGTCCTTTTATACATGACATCACCGCTAAAAAAGAACCACTTGCGTGCCGTCTAATGGTTCTCTTTTGGTCTCCGCTAGCTTGCTCAGGGTATTCTTTAGTTTTCAGAAATATCTTGATGTCATGATACCATGGCTGAATATTTGGTTCTTCTTCAACCGTATTACAATAGCCATGCCTTTCCCGGATTTGGATCTCCAAAGGATGAATGTGGGCATTGCCTGGGTATGGCAGCATAGAGGCCAAAGTAGCAAGTGCATCAGCTAATTCATTGTGACAATGTGGGATGTACCTGAACTCTATTTACTTGAATCGCCTGCCAAGTTCTTCCACATGTTGCCTATAAGGAATAAGCTTGACATCTCGGGTCTCCCATTCTCCTTGAGCTTGTCGGATAATCAGATCCGAGTCCCCCATGATTAGAAACTCTTCGACATCATGGTCGATTGCCATGTTCATACCCATAATGCAGGCTTCATACTCGGCAGTATTGTTTGTGCAGAAAAACCGAAGTCGGGCTGTGGCTGGATAATGCTCACCAGTGGGTGAGATCAAGATTGCCCCGATTCCAACACCTTTTGCGTTTACCGCCCCATCAAAGAACATTTTCCAAGCATTGGTGTCTTCGGATATTGCCTCAACTGAATTCACCTCTTCATCCGGGAAGTAAGTGTTCAAAGGTTGGTATTCATCATCGACCTGATTCAGCCAAATGATCTGCTAACGCCTGGGCTTTCATTGCCGCTCGAGTGACATAGACTATGTCAAATTCCGTGAGCAGGATCTGCCACTTTGCTAATCTCCCAGTGGGCATTGGCTTCTGGAATATGTATTTTAAAGGATCCAACCTGGTTATGAGGTAAGTGGTATAGGCTTGCAAATAATGCCTCAGCTTCTGAGCGACCCAAGTTAAAGCGCAGCAAGTTCTTTCCAATAAAGTGTACTTGGCTTCATAACTGGTAAACTTCTTGGTCAGATAGTAAATGGCCTGCTCTTTCTTTTCGGTCACATCATGTTGCCCGAGGACACAGCCGAAAGAATTTTCCAAGACTGTTAGATACAAGAACAGAGGCCTCCCTGGTTCAAGTGGGACCAATACTGGCGGATTTGACAGATATTCTTTGATTTTATCAAAAGCTTCTTGGCACTCGTTTGTCCATTTGATCGCCGCATATTTCTTTAACAGCTTGAAGATGGGTTCGCATGTAGATGTCAGCTGGGCAATGAATCGGCTGATGTAGTTCAATCTTCCCAACAAGCTCATAACATCTTTCTTGGTTCTTGGAGGAGGCAAATCCCGAATAGACTTTATCTTTGTTGGGTCTAACTCGATGCCTCTCCGACTGACTATGAATCCCAAGAGTTTACGGGATGGTACCCCAAATGCACACTTTGCATATTTACGTAGCCGCTCAAAGAATTTTCTCAAATCCCGAATATGGTCATCCTGGGTCCTGGACTTGATGATCACGTCGTCCACATACACCTCTATCTCTTGATGCATTATACATGAAAAATGGCAGTCATGGCCCTCATGTAGGTTGCCCCGGTGTTCTTCAAACCAAACGGCATGACCCTGTAATAGTATGTGCCCCAGGGTATGGTAAAAACTGTCTTTTCTGCATCTTCTTCATCCATCAACACCTGGTGATATCCTGCGTAACAATCCATGAAGGACTGTATCTCATGTTTGGCGCAGTTATCAACAATGATGTGGATGTTCGGCAAAGGGAAGTTATCTTTGGGACTTGCTTTGTTTAGATCTCTGTAATCCACACACACTCGGGTTTTCCCGTCTTTCTTTGGCACTGGAACTACATTGGCTAACCACGTGGTGTATCGAACCACTCGGATCACCCCCGCTTTCAACTGTTTCGTGACTTCTTCTTTAATCTTGTCACTGATATCAGTTTTAAACTTTCTTTGCTTTTGCTGGACAGGGGGTTAATCGGGGTAAGTCGGCAACTTATGAACCACCAAATCAACACTTAGCCCTGGCATGTCGTCATATGACCAAGCAAACACATCTTTGAACTCAAACAAGAGTTGGATTAATGTGTCCCGGGTTTTTCCATCTGTGTGAATGCTTATCTTGGTTTCCCTGATTTCTTCAGAACTACCCAAATTAACCGGCTCAATATCATTTAAGTTCGACTTAGGTTTATTCTCAAATTGTTCCAACTCTCGATTTATTTCCCTAAAAGCCTCTTCTTCATCATATTCTGATTCTTGGTTCATTATTTCACAGTTAGACATCGTGTTTGAATCTGGTCATAAAGTCCGCAAGCATGTCATGTTATTTAAAGCCGCATTATTAGAACTGAAAGAAGAAAAAAAAGAGAAAAATAACAAAAATCAGAAGGAATAAAGAAAGATGAATGATGAAATATTGATTTCATTTCATTGAATTTGAAGATAACAGGGTTTACATTGGAAATTAAAAGACAGGAAACTAAAGAAAACATCCGAGTTACAACCTGAAATAACTCGTGATGCAGAAAAAGTGGCAGGACTAGTCTACGGGACTCCTGCCTGATTGGGAATGGCGTAGCCTTCCAGTTCTGCAGCTTGGCATTAGGTCCCATATACAGCACCTCAGCGGTGCTTGAGCCTTCCCCTGGTTGAACCATGTGGGTTTCGTACAACATCTGCCTCATAGCCCCACAGATTTCTTCAATTTCCTCGGCCGTAAAGGCCTCATTCCTCTTCCTCATTGTATTTAGGCTTGACAAATGTCCTATGAAGACGCGGAACTGGCTGAGGCAAGTCCCAACCATCGTTCTTTCGTATATCTGCCCAGGTCTCATCAGCTGGCGTGGCTTGGAAGCCCACACCAAAGCGCTTCTTGCTAGCAGCCAGAGTGACAGGTTCAGTAATTCCATGCAATGAAGTCCCGAGCCCCTTCCCGGGCTTGTAACCATGTCTGATCATTTCTTTGGCGACCATAATTGACGCATTGGAGAGAAAGCGTTGAGGGCAGGGTTTTCCTTCTTCAGATTGGTACGCGACCACAATTTCAAAAGCCTGGTAAACTATGTGTTCACTTCCCTCTCTAGCTTCAAGAGAAGGGACTGACGGGTCCCGATAGATCGATTGCTCATCTTCCCCGTGAACTACAATATCCTGATCTTCATGTTCGAATTTCACCATCTGGTGGAGAGTAGAAGGCATAGCCCCTGCTGCGTGAATCCATGGCCTTCCTAAGAGGAAGTTGTAGGAAGTATCCATGTCCAAAACTTGGAAAGTCACTTCGAAGTCCACCGGGCCGATAGTCAGGATCAGATCAATCTCGCCTATTGTATCTCTCTTTATGCCATCAAAGGCACGCACACAGACGTTGTTGGGTCGGATTCTCTCATTACCGATTTCTATACGTTGCAGGGTTGAAAGTGGGCAAATATCTACCCCAGAACCACCATCAAGCATGACCCTTTTCACATAATACCCTTCGCATTTGACTGTGTGAAGGACTTTGTTATGTGCGGCCCCTTCCGGCGATAGATCACTCTTGCTAAAAGAGATTTGGTTGATTGCAAAAAACCTCTCTGCCATCCTCTCCAACTATTCTACAGTGGTTTCAATAGGCACATATGCTTCGTTGAGAGTTTTGATCAATACTTTTTGATGTTCAGTTGAGTTCATCAGCAGAGACAAAAGGTAGACTTGATCAGGAGATTTTCGAAGTTGGTCGATTATCTCGTAGTCTGCCGTTTTCATTTTCTGGAAGAATGCTTCTGCTTCCTCAGCACTCACTGGCTTCTTAGGTGGGAAACACTTCTTTGTGGCATTATTTACTTCCTCCAGATTAAGGTACTTCTCAACCGGGTTATTTTCCTTAATTTCTCCCAAGATATCTTTGCCTTTGTAAGTTACTACTGATTTGTTATAGTTCCATGGCACCACAGTGGGATCTGTCATGGGCCTTTATGGCACGCGGCCAATAACCACGGGCTCACTCAGCCTTGGGGGAATTATTGGCCCCCGCATCACGTAGGTCCCTTTGGGAACATACATTTGAGCTCCCCTGTTTAGCTCAAAACTTCTAGGAGGACTCAATGACATCTGCTCTTTCTTGCGGCCTCGAGGGACATAGAGAACGACATCTTTGGAGGGTGCTGCCCCAGTTTTAATTCCACCTTCTTTCCATCTTCTGAGGGGTGGTTTTGCTCTTTTTCTACCCATTGTCTTGTTTTGGGACCGCTTTTGGTTTCTTTTCCACGTCGGCTATGGCAATGATGGCTTTTAGAGCTGGGTCGAACTCTCTGTCCTTGCAGATCATTCTAATAACCGGCCCGTTGTTGTGAGCCGGTAGTGGATTGTTGGTTACATTAGGAATATCTTCGTCCCTTAGCACTATTCTCTTTTGTTCTATCAGATCTTCCACAACCCTCTTCAAGGTCCAACAACTATCTATATCATGCCCTTCTGCCCCTGAATGATAGGCACACCGGGCGCCATGTTGGTAAGAGGGTGATTCTGGGTTTTGCCTATTAGGGGTACGGGTTGCAACAAACCCATTTGGACCAATTTGGGGAATAGTCTAGAATAGGACTCACCAATGGGTGTGAAGTTTGTTTTCTTGGGTGGTCCCCGGGTATGGAAGTTGTTCTGTAGAGGTCGGGGGTTGTAGTGAGCTTGGTAAGGAGGTTGATTTCTGGGGAATGGAGCTTTGTTCTGGTTAAATTGTTGTTGTGGCCTGACATAGGGTTGGGCATTCATCACTGTGTATGGCTGAGGAGCATAAGCTACATCTTGGTGGGGATAATAGTGGTGTGGGGTTCTTTCAGAGAAAAGAGGTCTGGGTGGACGAGGTTTTCTTGCACTCGAAGTTGCCATTGCTGTTTCTTCCTTTTTCTTTCGATTTGCTACTCCTCCAGACCCGCCCTGGATGGCTTGGGAGGTAGCCCTTATAGCAGACTGACTTAAGATTCACCCTGTTTTCAACCCATTTTCAACCATTTCACCGATTTTGATGGCTTCGATAAACGGCTTACCCATCGCAGACATCATGTTTTGAAAATAATTAGCCTCTTGGGCTTGAAGGAAGACCGTGACCATTTCAATTTCGTCCATTGGAGGCTTTGCCCTGGAGGCTTGCTCACGCCACTTGACAACGTACTCTCGGAAGCTTGTAGAGGACTTCTTCTTTAGATTTATTAATGAGTTTCTTTCCGGGGCAATGTCGATGTTGTACTGAAACTTCCTGACAAAGTCTCAAGCAAGATTATCCCAAATATGCCAACGGGATATATCTTGGTCCATATACCATTCAGACGCGATGCCAACCAAACTCTCTCCAAAGTAAGCCATGAGGAGCTCTTCTTTTCCGCCCGCTCCCCGCAACTGGTTGCAATATCTTTTAAGGTGGGCAACGGGATCCCCGTGCCCGTCATATTTCTCAAACTTCGGGTTTTTAAATCCCAATGGTAGATGCACGTGAGGGAACATACACAAGTCGGCATAGGATACACTTTTCTGTCCGCTCAAACCCTGTATGTTTTTGAGACTCTGCTCCATGCTTCTCATCTTTCTTGCAATCTCCTCTTGCTCAGGGGTTTTTGTGGCTTTCTCCTGCCCTATGGTAAACTCGTACCGAGGCGGCTGAGGGTAAGTATAAGTAGGAAACTGTGTAGGTTCCAGTGGGAAAGATGGTATTTGGGAGGTGAAGGATGATGGGTCAAAGCTGGGCCTAGGTAGTGTAGGTTGTGCTGTAGCCGAGCAAGGTGGGGCAGTGAATATATTTGAAGCCGCGCCTGAAGCTAACACTTGGGGGCGAGCCTCAGAAGGTGTTCCCACAAAGTTGGCGGAAATCGTAGGGTATCCTAGTGGGGTATTTTGATAATTTATGGGGATGTTGGAGGTCCAACTTGCCCTGGGAAAAAGCTTGGGAAATCCAGGGATTGCACTTGGTAGTTCTTTTCCGTTTGCCCAGGCGTCCCACATTTCCATCATGCGGAGACGCAGAAACCTGTTTTCCTCGGCAGCTTCCAATTCTGAAGTTGGGATGCCCGAGATCGGACTATCATCCGCAATAGGGACTGTTGGCAGAGGCATTTCTGAAGACATCTCAATGCTTCCTTTCGACCTCGTGAAGTATGGGTGCAATGCCAGACTACCACAAAACCAACCACCTTAATATAGAACCTGGGCTTAACAGTAGACAACAAACCGGTCAGCTTGAAGCAAATAACACATAGGTAATCGCACGTTGGGGGTGTGATGCACCTATACAGTTAAATGTGTTTCTACGTGTTTCGTAACGGTTGCATGTTTCATCCCGTCTTTACTTATTTTTCCTGATTTTCTCTTCTTTCCACTTTACTATTTTCCACTCTTTTCTTTCCATCTCTTTTCTTGCTCTCTTTTTCTCGTTTTTCTTTTGATTTTTCTTCGACTCTCTTTTCTTTCTTTTTTTGGGTTTTTCTTTTGGGTATTTCTTTTCACATCCCTCTCTTATTGGAGTTATTTACAAAATCATGACCGGGTCCGATGAGGATTGCCTACGTATCACAACACCGCGTGAATCAGATCATAACGTAGTTCAAGAAAATAAATGCGAAAAATAAAGAAACAATTTTTTGGGAATTTTCGATTTTCATTAATAAAAACTCCTAAACTTTCTATTACAAAAGACTTCAAACTATTCATTTTCTTGGAATATAAAACTACGAATAGACTCAAAATAAACCGAAATATAGACTCGATAAATGAAAAATCAGGAATACATCAAGGCTTCGACTCCTGGGGCCCGTGGGACATCATTCGGTCTCGCCACGGGCCTGCTTGCGAAATCCCCTTGAAGCCGCTGCAAATCACTCATTATCTGGCGGACAAATGTCATCACTGCAGCGAAGAAAGTGGTTCGAGTCATGCCCTCACATGCTTGGCATTTCATGACAATGTATTCGGCAATGGCTCTAACCCTCTCTCGGACAATACCTTTTTCCTGAAGCATGCGCCCGATTTGCTGATTCGGGCTTCTAGCACTTGAGTATCATGTTGGCTTTGATTTTGCAACTATTGCATATCTTCCTCCATCTGGTCCATCAAAGCATAACATTGTTCCCTATTGGCTTTAAAGTTCCTAGCCTGTTTGTCCGCCTCATTTTCAAAGGTGGTTAGCTTTTTCTTCAGATTGGTGATTGTCCCTTCATATTTTCTTTTCATTCGTTGCATAAACTGTGCCCGCCCTTCTGCATTCTTTGCCAATTGGGCCCGGACTTTTGCTAGACTGGCTTCAGACTTTTTTAAGTCATCTTGACACTCAAGTGCTTTCTTTCTCAGACTGCTTATAAGCCTTTCATCCGCTCGGCTTCTTTCCGGGTTTCTAGCAACAATTCTCATTTTCTGGATTTGAGCTTTGAGGCCTTCGTTTTCCTGAGTTAGCTTTTTCTTTTCCCCTTCATTTGTGGCAGCCTGGATATTGTTGCCAAACTTGAGGTCTCTGATTTGTCCCTCTAATTTACTTATTTTGGCCCTATAGCTTTCTTCTTTTGCCAACCAGCCTCACTGCTCCTGCGAGTCGTTAGTGAATTGTTGAACATGTGGTCGCTTAGCAGGTCTCTCAGGAATTTGAAACCTTTTACCGAACCAAATAATGTACTTAGGGTCTACCTCACCTCTAGCTAGATCCCGGACCATAGTCTTAGGTTCAAGAAATCTGCATTCATTCCACACTTGGCGAACTCTTCCTTTCGGAAACACGGCCTTTGGACCCAATTCGATGACATGTCTACTCAAGTCTTCGTCATGAGGAGTGGTTTGAAATCTGCCCAATTGACGCAAAACCCTATGAGGAGCATATGGCTGGATGCTCCAGATGCCCATCAGGAGGAGATAAAACACTTCGGCTGACATGTGTACAACTTCGGTGGCAGGGAGCCATCCGAATGTCCACTCAATTTTATCAGCAGTGAAAGAGCTCAAGTGTGCAAACCAAGCCTCAGTACCCTTGGGAAATTCAACACCCACCACTCGATTTTCCAATTCTTCGATGCAATTCAAACCATTCATACCGTAATTCATATACCCGACACGGTGGTAGAGATGTTCCTGTATCCACAATTGTAGTAATAGGTTACAGCCTTCGAAGAACTTTCCACCTTCTCGATAGATGGTCAAAGCTCGGTAAATCTAAGACAAGATCAGGGGAACCAGAGTGCCATTGGCTTTCTTAATTGCGACATCAACCATTCCCACGAGGCCCAAATCTATGTTGCGGTCTTTTCGCGGACAGATTATAACACCCAAGAACGCTACTATAAAGACCAAACCCCGCCTTGCCTCCTATTTATCTTGATTTCCGGCATGAGTCAAACCGGTATTCGGTGCTTCAAAACTTTGAGGGTTACCGTAGCGTTGATACAAGAACTGGAAAGAGCAATACTCTTCAGACAAATTCTCTTCCTGAATGTCCCTGCTAATACTCAACATGTCGAGAAATTTGTGGGGAGATACCGGTCTTGGTGACACAGGGTACCGACTTCTAAGATTTCCATTAAGGCCGGCGTAACCCACAATCTCTTCTAGTGTGGGTGTGAGCTCAAAACTAGAGAAGCGGAACACATTTCGAGTCGGATCCCAGAAAGCTATCAAGGCTTCAATTATGTCCAATCTTGGCTTGATGTTCAAAAGTCCGACAAGACCACCCAAAACTTTAATCACAGTTCCTCTACTGCCTTTTCCAAATCATTCCACCATATATGAAGCTGTAAGGGGATTTCCACAAGAGCTGCGAAGGGTTCATTTTCATTTGTGCTCATCCTGCGCATTTATTAAGGTGATTTTAATGACTCATTCTGACTCAAATAAAGGTTAACACTATTATTATTTTTTTGAAAGTTTTCATTTCAAAAACAAAACCCGACTTTGCAAATACGGCCTTTAAGCACTTCGGGGAAGAAGATTTTAAGGTTGTGCTTGCTAATCGGTCAAAAATTGAAACAAAGAGACCAAAGGCGGCTGTTCTTGCAAAAACAGCCTTCCGGCGCCCTTTTGGGGACATTCGGCTATTTTGGACAAGAATGGCATCACCTTACTTATTTATAATAAAGAAATAAAATTTTTGTTCTTTTGGGCTATTTTTGCAAAAGGGAAGTTGGACCCGATGAGGGTTGCCTACGTATCCCACATCCGGTGAGAATCAAACTGGCGTAGTTTGGGAAGATTTGACAAAATAAAAAAAACACCAACTATTTTAAAAACAAGATTTTTTTTTCAAAATTTCGGTAGAGTTTCAGTACATTTTTGGACATTGGTTTTTTCAAAAACAGGCAATTATCTCTCTTAATCCTCACACCGACTCTTCTTTTTCCCAACTTTCTCCTATTATTCATGAGCCGGTCAACATGCAAATTCGAAGCAAATAAATGCACAAGTAGCAAGTAGGATGCATCAGGATGGTCTTTTTATTTCGGGTACACCTGTCGTAGACGGACCCAACCCCTGTGTTGAGTCCCCTAAGTCAAATGCACGTGATGCAAACAAGCGTTCCTACTAGGAATCCAGCATGAGGCTTTGCTATACTAGGTTTAAAAACCTGAGTTTATTGTTCTAGACCTGGCTTACCCGAGCGGACAACTTGAGCCGAGGGGAGGGCAGCGTACCAGGAATACAGGAGCTTCACCGGCTTTGCAACTTGTCCGAACCTCGTTCTAAAATTGGATATGACTCTAACTGAAGAGAAGTTATACGAAGTGCACCCTTCCTAGATGATTTAGAAGACTCAGAGAGAGGAGGGTTTCGTAGCAATTTATATACAGTCCAAACAATATCAAAGCGGTAAAAAGCGGCATTTAGTATATTAGGCTCAAACATGTAGAAAATTAGATAATAGATAAAGCCAATCATAGCAACCTACATGAGGGCCATGACTGCCATTTTTCATGATATGATGCATCAAGAGATAGAGGTGTATATGGACGACGTGATCATCAAGTCTAGGACCCAGGATGACCATATTCGGGATTTTAGAAAATTCTTTGAGCGGCTACGTAAATATGATCCGAAGTTGAACCCAGCCAAGTGTGCATTTGGGCTACCATCCGGCAAACTCTTAGGATTCATAGTTGTCACGACGCAAACCCCGCTCCGATCGTGATGGCGCCTATCGTGAAGACAAGGCCAGCCAACCAACCCAAATCGCTTTTTCAAAAATAGTTCAACGTTAAGAAACAGTTCAAACAGGATTTAATGATATAATTAACGGAAGTACAACCCGACACAGCCCAAATCGGGGTGTCACAAGTCACGAGCATCTATCAGAGTATAAATATTACAACAAGGCCTGAAGTGTACAAAAATATGACTGATAAACAAAAAAAGGGGAGAAAAGCGGTGCTGCGAACTCTGGCAGTCACCTCGCTAAACTCCGATAACTCTGCCTCCGATTAGTCAAGACCCGCTACCGGGTGAAACAAAACTTGCATCTGCACACGAGGTGCATGGAGTAAAGTGAGTACTCCAACTCAGTGAGTAATAAATGTAAATAACAACTGAGTAGTAAGAAATCAGGTAAAGCAACCAACATGCTGTATAGAAGCAATGTAAAACCCTTTGAGAAAAGCAGTGAAGCTGTGAAATCTTTGAAAATATCTTAGCTCAGTTCAAACCTCTTTTGAAAATGACTTTTTCAACAGTTACGCAATGATTGCAAAATAGTTAGTGCTGATAAGCACAAAAAATCCGCCCCTCGGGCACAAATACCACAGTATAACAGGTAAAATGACAAGTAAATATAAAATATGAACACATAAAAGTTCGCCCCTCGGGCAATATCTCAGAATAGTACCTGCCCCTCGGGCTACCTCGCAATCACTCGTATCAGCCCCTCGGGCTCACTCTAAGAATAGTATCAGCCCCTCGGGCTACCTCACAATCACTCGTATCAGCCGCTCGGGCTCACTCTCATAAACAATGGGTACCCGCGCTCACTGTGGGTGTGCAGACTCCGGAGGGGCCCCTTACGGCCTAACCGCTATATCAAGCCACCTCTTGGCATCATCACTCAGCACTCGGCCTCACATAACTCAAGCCACCTCGTGGCATATAAAGTATCTCAGGCCCTCGGCCTCATATCACTCAGCATATCCTGACATATGGCCCTCGGCCTCACTCAGTCCGGAAATCATCACAAGCCCCTCGGACATTAGTAAAACAGTAGTTCTCAGCCGAAAAGGTCATTTAAAAATATCATTTGAGTTTCAAACCTAATAAAAGTGGCTGAGTTTGTAAAATAGTAGATATCATCAGGACTGAGTTCAAGAATAAGTCAAAAACGGTGAAGAAACAGTGATGAAAATCCCCGAAGCGTTCAAATAGTTGGCACGAAGCCCAAATATGGCAATCAGCCCAAATCATGATGATAACAAATAAATTTCGGTCAAATACGGGGTAAAATCCTCAATCGGGATGGACCAAGTCACAATTCCCATTAGTATACGACCACACACTCGTCATCAAACGTGTGTCTCGCATCAATATAGCACTACGATGTGCAATCCGGGGTTTCAAACCCTCAGGATATCATTTACAATCATTACTCACCTCAAACCGGAGAATTCTCTAGCTCGCGACGCCTTTTCCCTTCAAATCGGCCTCCACGCGCGTCGAATCTATCCAAAAACAGAACGAATACATCACAATATGCTAAGGGAACAAAGCCCAAGCTAAAACAATCAATAACGGGCACAAATCCCGAAATTACCAAAACCCGAGCCCCGGGCCCACTTCTCGAAATCGGGTAAAATTTACATTTTCAGAATCCTCATACCCTCACGAGTCTAACCATACAAAAATTATTCAATTCCGATACCATTTGGTCCTTCAAATCATCATTTTACATTTTGGAAGATTTCACAAATTTTCATTCCAAATTCCATCCCAAATCACGAATTAAATGATTAATTCAATGATAGATTCATGTACTCTAGCCAAATCTGAGTTAGAATCACTTACACCGATGAATTTCTTGAAAAACCTTCGAAAAATCGCCAAAATCCGAGCTCTGTAGGTCAAAATACCAAATAAAACCCAAAACCTTGTATTTATAGAGTACCCCCCGGATTTCCACCTTCGCGGCCGCACAAAAACGACCGCGGTCCGCACAAAACCAGTGCGGTCCGCACAAAAACGACTGCGGCCGCTCAAGCTTTTGACTACAGTGACAGGCTTCAGTATTTTGGCCATAACTTTCGCTACAGATGTCCAAATGCCTATTATAATATGTTTCTAAAACCTAGATTCAAAGATACACACTTTTCGTTTTCCAATCATCTCAAAATTCCTTGTGGATCAAATGATATGAGCTTCCGAAGTAGGACCAGTGAAATGTTCTTCACCGCGACCGCACAACACCTACCGCGGCCGTACTTCATTTGGTGCGGTCCGCACAGCAGATACCGCGGGCGCACTTCTTTTTGTGCGGACCGCGTGGGTGAGTTCCGAGGCCTGCAACCCTTCTGGACCTGCTACAGCTATAATTTTCGGCCTGAATCATCCCGGAACCTACCCGGAACTCCCGGAACTTCAAACCAATTGTACCAACACATCCCATGACATCATTCAAACTTGTTCAAAATTTCGGAGCGCTCACAACAACATCAAATCACCAATTTAACATAGGATTCAAGTCTAAGAACTCCAAGATCTCTTAAATTATACTTTCGATCAAAAAGTCTATCAAACCTCGTCCGAATGACCTGAAATTTTGCACACACATCGCAAATGATACAAGGAAGCTACTGCAACTCTCGGAATTCCATTCCGACCTCTATATCAAAATCTCGCCTATCAACTGAAATTCGCCAAAATACTAACTTTGCCAATTCAAGCCAAATCCTTCCACGGACTTCCAAAATGCATTCCGATCGCGCTCCTAAGCCGTAAATCACCCAATGAAGCTAACCAAATCATAAAAATTCCGATCCGAGCTCATATACGAATAAGTCAACTCTTGGTCAAACCTTTCAAATTCAAAGCTTTCCACTGAGACTGTTCTTTCAAATTAATTCCAAATTTTCCTAAAAACTAAAACCAACGATCTACATCAGTCATAATACATTACACGGGGCAAGTCATGCCCGAGAACTGGCAATCAAATTGCAAAAGCTCAAAACGACCGGTCGGATCGTTACATCCTCCCCTACTTAAACACATGTTCGTCCTCGAACGTACTCAGAGTTGTTCTAAAAGCCAACCAATAGCTGAATAACTTTACCATGCATATACCCGGGGGTGATCCCACGTCACCCTATCTCATATAGGTCCGATAACACATTGTAACTGAAATTTTCACAGTCCAAGTCCCATAAACCATAGAACCACATTTCCACTTCTAAAGTCATCGATACGATCAGAATCCCACATCTATTTTCAGAATAAGCCCGAACAAGATGTAATCACCCATACTTGCAAATCTCAGGTGCAATCACTTGATATGCCACATAACTCAAACACTCGTAGTGATAAATTCTAATTATAGCAGCTGCACATAACACCCGAATACCGGTAGAAAAACTCTTATCAACTAGAGTCTCACCCCAACACTTTCATATACTGCCAATGATCACTAAAACACGCGGTAAGCCATAACCATTTCCCAGATCAACCATTCAAGAAGCCAATCCTCCTTTGGCAAATACCACAGCAAATTTCTGAGCTGAAGCTCGATATTATCCTTCCAATATGCTGAAATTGAACCCATTCGTATTCATTAATAATCCCAACAATCTCCTTTAATCCAACACACCACTCTGTGACATGGCACATTAATATAGGCCTAAGCCACAACTTGCACAATACACACACCAATAAGCAATAGTCCGAACATACCTCCAATCATGAAAATGACTAAATGAAAGAGCTGTATCTCAAGCTCACCAGTACCGCCACAACACACAGCTGAGAACCTGTCTCGCATCGTAGGAACATAACACACGAATATAACCCGCAAGGTCATACCTCCACATAACTTCGTTGCGATGCGCGATCCTATCCAACATTGCTCTATATGAACCACCTCAAGTCACTATGCTCGAAATTGATAACCACGTACAATTTGATGTCTGGAACCAAAGCAAATCATCATACCAATGGTAGAGCAAATAACCTACATCACACAAACCTGAAAGGACGTAACCAACACACCATTCACCGAGCAACACCAAATTTCTCTTCCCGCTCAGTTTCCACTATGAAACCCCAATCAAACCGTACCATAAGTTCCTATAGCCAACGAATCACAACACATCGCAACACAGAAAGGTAACTCATAGATCTCCCCAGATTACTAATCAGCTCAATAACAATCGAATCAACACATCCCTCAATAATACAATTCGGAGCAAACCAAGCCGACTCAAATTAGAACACGTATCTGCGTGGCCTGCCAATGAACTCCTTATCATGAAAATCCTGGAGCTACTCTTCAACTCCTTTAACTCTGTCGGTGCCATACGATACGGTTCTCGGCATCGAATCAATACCAAAATCAACAACCTTGCTTGGCGATATGCCCGGCCACAAGAAACACATCCGAAAAGTCCCTCACCACCAGAACTGAATCAATATGAGGAGCCTCAGCACTGGCTCCCATCACAAGATCCCAATTAAGAAAGGCAAATCCTTCCCAGTTGTCCGCTGGGTCTTCGAAATATAAAAATCTCTCCAATAGGACATGATCCGTCGAACATCGCCACTTAATCCGTGGCATTTTCTGGCATAGCGAACAGCCCCACCTTAGCGCAATTGCCCAGAATAACACAACACAGAGACAACCACTCTGAACCCCATATCATGTCTAAGATCTAATCTACCAAGCAACAAAATATCCGCTCGGGTCTCCAAACCCCGATAGTCACTAAACAGTGCCGATATACACGAACTACAACCACACATAGCCTGAATATAAGAACTTCCGTCTCCAAATCCATACGACACAAGAATCACCACATCCGATCCCAACTTCACTGTCCGAATACATGCCATACCTCTAATACCCAGTCACATCATGAGAGATACTCTATAATTCTCCTATGCCACCAAGCAAACTCGAATATCAGCAGTCGATCTAGTCTGAAAGTGCCGCACTACTACCGAAGTGCCATCAACTTAATCACATTGCCCTTTTTCTGAAACATATACTCTCGTCAAATCATTTCCAATTAGCAGTACCATTTCCTTAATTATCTGAGGCTACCCGCTGCCTAAGAGTTTTATGAACTCCCTTACAGAATTGAACTAAACCTTACACACGCTAATCTCGATCCTCCACTACATATCGCACATAACATACCATCCTAGTATAACATGTGAAATTCATCTCCCTTCCGAGCCACAGACATCTACAAACTCAACTAGTCAAGAACTTCCCATTGATCCCAGCTAGAAGAAAAATCACTATACATCCCATGCTTCGCATGCCTATAGAAAATATACACCTCCAAACTACAGTAGAAATCATCAAGGACTCTCCGAATTCCCTTTGCACAAATCAGGCCGGCCAGGACTGAATCTTTCTAACTCGACCAAGCTAAGCAAGCCATCAAAACCCAAGAGCATTGCTGCAAAATACCTGTAAGAACTCATTCCCTCGAACACACACAAGGAGTTAATCATATCCTTACCATACCGATCCGGTCTACTATCAAGCTACTCTATCTATCTAAATTTCCTTCTGATTCATCTTCAACTTGCAATTCCCTCTTGCTATAACACCACAATTCCTCAACCCAGGCTTACCACACAAGATCCAAGCATAAAACCACACCATCTAAGACCCATAAGCCGTTGAATACTCTCTTAAATATTCCCAAAAACACCACCTTCCAGAATAATTTACTCTGAAGAACTTGCTGCGAATCTAAATTCGTTACCTTTACTCTCCTGATACCGGTACAGAGAATCCCATAATTAACATAGAAATACCACAAGTCTTGACCTCCTCCAATGAAAACTCTGTTTCTAACCGCATATACAACTTTAAGATACCCAACTGTTACTCTTCTTATTCAACTGCAATTTACCTGACCCAACAAACAGAACCACCCGTGCCTAATTGGCACTCCGACACCGCAGAATGTAATCCTCATCCCAATACAACCAAGCAACTTCCTGCTCTATGCACCGAGCATTATTGCCAACAACAACTCAAGACATCCTGTGATTCTCACACACCTATGAAGCATAATATAACCTTCATCAAAATTTTCCCTTACCCGAGCCATCCCCGGTCTCGATTTTTGCAAGGCATAACTGATTCACCCGTGCACCTCAAACTGGAACCAACACAGCACCTAACCGTGCAATCAAATACTCACAACAGACTCCCCCACTTGGCTCGAAGCCATAGATCACTTACACTCAATAACTCATAACACTTACACTCTATTGATGCCACAATACCATAGTGAGATTAAACTCAAATCCTTTGTAAGCTTGTGAAAACACAGATCATCTAGTACTTTAAATCTTCTACAAATCTCGTATTCCTCCCTGCAACAGTTAAGCCCACTCTCTTAAGCGATCCAAAATTTTAAATTTCAACATGTACTTTTCACATACATATGAGATCTTCTAACATACACATAAGGATCACAGCACTTCAAAACACTCCACAGGAGATAACTCGCCTGCATCGCCTCAATATAACATTTCTGTATACCTTCCACCGTCATACACATTACACAGTCACTTAGTCTTCCTAAGTCTGAACTCATACCGCAATATGAAATTTACTTCACTCCAACTAGGAGACAGAAAAGATTCTTCACACGCCCATAACTCGGGGCTACACATCCAATCACAAGGGAAATCAAACACTTAATAGTTCATCTATCATCTAGCAGACCTTCCTTGTCACTTCCAAGTCATATAGATACCTCTCAAAGTACTAACATACTCATCATGTAGCTATCTAGCCGTCATTCCCACCAATAGGGACAATACCGAACATATAAGTTCAAAACACTTGCTCACACAATCAGCACCTCGGTGCTCAAATCATAGGCAAAGATCCGGCCTCAAGTCCTTCAGACTGGCCCAACATCAACTCACAGAGATCACATCTCGCCCCTCGATCGAGGAATCACAAGCCATCAAGGCACATCTGATACTGAGCGCTCATGCGCGTATACGGATGCGTGGAAGGAATTGCAAGAGTTACTTTCTCAAGCTGAATCAAGGACGCACGATAAGAATTCAAGAATGCGAAGTTTTCCTAAAGGTTCTACAGCCTCTCGAGGATAAATACAAACGTCTCCGCACCGATCCGTAAGACTCTGCTAAACCTGCTCATGACTCGTGAGACCTATATAACCTAGGCTCTGATACCAACTTGTCACGACCCAAACCCCACTCCGGTCGTGATGGCGCCTCTCGTGAAGACAAGGCCAGCCAACCAACCCAAATCGTTTTTTCAAAAATAGTTAAATGTTAATAAACAGTTCAAACAGGATTTAATGATATAATTAACGGAAGTACAACCTGACACAGCCCAAACAGGGGTGTCACAAGTCACGAGCATCTATCAGAGTATAAATATTACTACAAGGCCTGAAGTGTACAAAAATATGACTGATAAAAAAATAAAAAAGGGGAGAAAAGCGGTGCTGCGAACACTGGCAGTCACCTCGCTAAACTCCGATAACTCTAGCTCCGATCAGTCAAGACCCGCTACCGGGTGAAACAAAACCTGCATCTGCACACGTGGTGCAGGGAGTAAAGTGAGTACTTCAACTCAGTGAGTAATAAAGGTAAATAACAACTGAGCGGTAAGAAATCACGTAAAGCTACCAACATGTTGTATAGAAGCAGCGCAAAACCCTTTGAGAAAAGCAGTGAAGCTGTGAAATCTTTGGAAATATCTTAGCTCAGTTCAAACCTCTTTTGAAAATGACTTTTTCAACAGTTACGCAATGATTGCAAAACAGTTAGTGCCGATAAGCACTGTAAATCCGCCCCTCGGGCACAAATACCACAGTATAACAGGTAAAATGACAAGTAAATATGAAAGGTGAACACATAAAAGTTCGCCCCTCGGGCAATATCTCAGAACAGTACCAGCCCCTCGGGCTACCTCGCAATCACTCGTATCAGCCCCTCGGGCTCACTCTCAGAATAGTATCAGCCCCTCGGGCTACCTCACAATCCCTCGTATCAGCCCCTCTGGCTCACTCTCAGAAACAATGGGTACCCGCGCTCACTGTGGGTGTGCAGACTCCGGAGGGGCCCCTTACGGCCCAAGTGCTATATCAAGCCACCTCATGGAATCATCACTCGACACTCGGCCTCACATCACTCAAGCCACCTCATGGCATATAAAGTATCTCAGGCCCTCGGCCTCATATCACTCAGCATATCCTGACATATGGCCCTCGGCCTCACTCAGTCCGGAAATCATCATAAGTCCCTCAAGCATTAGTAAAACAGTAGTTCTCAGCCCAAAATATCATTTAAAAGTATCATTTGAGTTTCAAATCTGAGTAAAAGTGGCTGAGTTTGTAAAACAGTAGATATCATCAGGAATGAGTTCAAGAATAAGTCAAAAACAGTGAGAAAACAGTGATAAAAATCCCCGAAGGGTTCAAATAGTTGGCACGAAGCCCAAATATGGCAATCAGCCCAAATCATGATGATAACAAATAAGTTTCAGTCAAATACGGGGTAAAATCCTCAATCGGGATGGACCAAGTCATAATTCCCATTAGTATACGACCACACACTCGTCATCAAACGTGTGTCTCGCATCAATATAGCACTACGATGTGCAATCCGGGGTTTCAAACCCTCAGGATATCATTTACAATCATTACTCACCTCGAACCGGCGAATTCTCTAGCTCGTGACGCCTTTGCCCTTCAAATCGGCCTCCACGCGCGTCGAATCTATCCAAAAACAGAACGAATACATCACAATATGCTAAGGGAACAAAGCCCAAGCGAAAACAATCAATAACGGGCACAAATTCCGAAATTACCAAAACCCGAGCTCCGGTCCCACTTCTCAAAATTGGATAAAATTTATGTTTTCAGAATCCTCATACCCTCACGAGTCTAACCATACCAAAATTATCCAATTCCGATACCATTTGGTCCTTCAAATCATCATTTTATATTTTGGAAGATTTCACAAATTTTCTTTTCAAATTCCATCCCAAATCGCGAATTAAATGATGAATTCAATGATAGATTCGTGTACTCTAGCCAAATCTGAGTTAGAATCACTTACACTGATGAATTTCTTGAAAAACCTTCAAAAAATCGCCAAAATCCGAGCTCTGTAGGTCAAAATACCAAATAAAACCCAAAACCTCGTATTTATAGAGTACCCCCCGGATTTCCACCTCCGCGGCCGCACAAAAACGACCGCGGTCCGCACAACACCAGTGCGGTCCGCACAAAAACAACTGCGGCCGCGCAAGCTTTTGACTACAGTGACAGGCTTCAGTATTTTGGTAATAACTTTCGCTACAGATGTCCAAATGCCTATTAGAATATGTTTATGAAAACTAGATTCAAAGATCTACAAATTTCGTTTTTGAATCATCTCACAATTCCTTGTCGATCAAAAGATATGAGCTTCCGAAGTAGGACCAGTGAAATGTTCTTCACCGCGGCCGCATAGCATTTTGTGCGGTCCGCACAACACCGACCGCGGCCGCACTTCATTTGGTGCGGTCCGCACAGCACATACCGCGGGCGAACCTCTTTTTGTGCGGACCGCGCGGGTGAGTTCCGAGGCCTGCAACCCTTCTAGACCTGCTACAACTATGATTTTTGGCCTGAAACATCCCGGAACCTACCCGGAATTCCCGGAACTTCAAACCAATTATACCAACACATCCCATGACATCGTTCAAAACTTCGGAGCGCTCACAACAACATCAAATCACCAATTACTCTTAAATTATGCTTTCAAAAAGTCTATCAAACCTCGTCCGAATGACCTGAAATTTTGCACACATATCCCAAATGATACAACGAAGCTACTGCAACTCTCGGAATTTCATTCCGACCTCTATATCAAAATCTCACCTACCAACCGAAATTCGCCAAAATACTAACTTTGCCAATTCAAGCCAAATCCTTCCACGGACTTCCAAAATGCATTCCGATCGCGCTCCTAAGTCGTACATCACCAATGAAGCTAACCAAATCATAAAAATTCGGATCCGAGCTCATATACGAATAAATCAACTCTTGGTCAAATCTTTCAAATTCAAAGCTTTCCACTGAGACTGTTTTTTCAAATTCATTCCAAATTTTCATGAAAACCAAAACCAACGATCTACATCAGTCATAATAAATTACACGGGGCAAGTCATGCCCGAGAACTGGCGATCAAAGCGCAAAAGCTCAAAACGACCGGTCGGGTCGTTACAATGGTCAGTCGGAGAGGCATCGAGTTAGACCCAACAAAGATAAAGTCTATTCGGGATTTGCCTCCTCCAACCAAGAAAGATGTTATGAGCTTGTTGCGAAGATTGAACTACATCAGCCGATTCATTGCCCAGCTGACATCTACATACGAACCCATCTTCAAGCTGTTAAAGAAAGATGCGGCGATCAAATGGACAAACGAGTGCCAAGAAGCTTTTGATAAAATCAAAGAATATCTGGCAAATCCGCCAGTATTGGTCCCACCTGAACCAGGGAGGCCTCTGTTCTTGTATCTGACAGTCTTGGAAAATTCTTTCGGCTGTGTCCTCGGGCAACATGATGTGACCGGAAAGAAAGAGAAGGCCACCTCCCTTTTACACACCTCGGGAGGGAAGTATAAGGGAGTTTTTCCAATTTAAGTGACATTATTCGAAATGGGATTATTTATTCAAATTCAGAGTCGCCACTTGGGATGGTTTGTTTTCTGGTGTCCCAAGTCACCAGTTTATTTTTAAAATACTAAATCGAGGAAAATTTGACTTTCCTTTTGAAGTCTGCGAACCAGAAATTCTGAATAAGGAATTCTATTAACCCGAGGGAGGGTGTTAGGCACCCCCGAATTCCGTGGTTCTAGCATGGTCGCTTAAACTATCATAATTGGCCTATTATCTGATTTTAAAATACGTTTTAGCCTATGGTATAATTTTAAACTATTAACCGCTTTTAGTTAATTTTAAGAAGATTTCAACGTCATCTAAAATACGTCTTTGGACCATGCCACATGAAATGCACCCGCAGTTCGAGACACATTTTATTTAACGTTGTTGAGATTTGGATTTGGGTCACATAAAATGCACACCCGAGTTTAGGAAGGTAAAATTTTGAAATAGCGCGCCTAAAGCAACTACGCACTTTTTACTTTGCGAGGGCCATGGGAAATTCAACTAAATGGCGCACCTCGATTTCTAAGGATAAAAAAATTAATTAAGCGAGGGCCACGCATTTTGAGATTTTATTTGGCATGGCACACCTCGATTCCGATTTTAAAAGGAATTCAAAGCTAAACTTTTGAGGGCCATAGACTATGTCTTACCTAATATGGCATGCCTCAAATCTAAATGTCTAAGAATGAAACCTAAGTAAGATCATGAGGGCCATAAACTAATTTTGTTATTTAATGTGGCTCACCTCCATTATTAAAGGAGTCTAGTTAATTAGCTACAGGCTTAACGTGATTTGAATTTAATCTAGGCAAACAAAAAACTTAACCTCAAGAATCAGTAGAATAAATGAACCAGCGTTTGGTTATGCGCAAAGCCCAATTAACAGCCAGCCCAAATCAGCCTTCTGTAAGCTTGCACGTCAAAAACAAAGGGCTATGCTTAAATGAAACCTGTAGCGCATCTTGGACGCGAAGAGGACACTGGGCCAGTGCTAAAGGCCCAATTGCAAGATCCAGCACTAAATTATAATCATGCACAATGCTTTGAATTAGAAACAATTACTGTCTTGTAGACCGATACCAAGCATGTTCTTATTGTACAACCCTTTTTCAAGATATAAAACATTCTTTAATGTCATGAGAACCACATACACAAACATTTGGGCTCTCTAGTAGAACAAACGTCTAAGTCCGATTCCATTTACTAAATCCCACTCCAAATATCCTTAAACAAACAATTGATTTCCAGGTGCGTATATTCCACCACATATATCCATATTCACTCTTTAAGAAGTGCTTAAATTTGACAGTGTTTTAATAAATCTGAAAACCTCCACATCATGATTCTGAATTCCCTTTTTAAAAGTAGACTTTGAAACTATGAAATAAGAGACTCATTTCAAACAGATGTAGAACACATGAATGATTTATGCCAAAAACCTTAAACAAAACTCATAGGCAAATTAGACTATTTTTCAACATGAGTTCATAATCAATACACTACAAGCCATTCACAGCAAAGAGAATATCTCACAGAATCTTTCAAATAACATACCACATATTTTCATTTTTACCCTTAGCCTCTTTACAGCTACTTCTAACATGAGGTTATCACCAAGCAATGTAAAAAACTGAAATGTATAGCCAAAACTAAAGAAGAACTGAAATGCATGCCTTTAACTGAGTCTTTTATCCACAGCATCTTAACAGTCCCAAATTAATTACAAGACACAAATTTCACCAGCTAAACCAGAAATTAATCAGGAAGACAATGAACTAAAGCTACAAAAAAAACACCATACAATAAAGAGATAGAACTAAATTCATAAAATGAAACTGAAAACATGTTTTGAACTCTAGTTTTCCATTTCATTCTTCAATTCAAGCTTCACATGAGGTAGAACCAGAGATCATGTACCTGATTACAGCAAATGGAACAAGTGAAATGAGTTGAAAAGTGAAACAGCAAGAGTAGAAGCAGCAATGAATCAGTAGCCAGCAACAGCAAAGCTCAAACCCAAATTTTCAAGTCCCAAAGATCAAACCATTTCTTCAAATAGGTGCAGGAGTTTGAAGTTTTAAAAAGTTCTGATAAAGGAGAGGATCAAAATATCCAAACTAAACAGAACTTTGAGCAATGTTATCCAAGAAAATGCTGGAAATTAGTGTAATTTTAGAGTTTTTAGCCATTTTGTTTTTTTAGGATATTTTCTTCTCTAAAATATTACTTGAGCTTGAAGAAAAGGATGTCTCTATAGGCAAGGTACTAGGGCAGCCTAAAGAAATCAGATTTTGCATTTTGACCCTTTTTGAATTCTCATTTTTGCTTAAAAATCCTTTAGTTCAGAAATCAGATTTCACATTAGTCCCCACCCCAGCTTCCTAGAAGCTTCCCTAGTCTGTTATTCAGAGATTCTTTCACCTAAACTCCCTAAACTACCCTTCAAGACCCTGTTAATTACTTCTGAAACCAGACCAAAACATTGGGTCAAATTGACCCAAATTCATTTAGTGGGTCTGTATAACTCACGTCTTGGGCTTCGAATTTCAGGGTCCAAATCCAATCTGAACTCTGTCAAACCCAAATTCCAAGTCAACAAACAAAATTACCAACCCAAACGACCCACTGAATCACAAAGACTCATGAAGTTTTGGGCTTAATCCGCACAAATCTAACACAAAAGGGAAACATGCTAAATAACAAATTAACATTAACATGCATAACGAAAATGACTCTGAAGAACTAACAAAAACAAGAAAGAATCCAGAAGAAAGAAAAAGATAGAAGACATAAAAAATGATGAAAGAGAAAGCAAGAACAGATTAAACAAAAGGAAGAGGGGAAATAACTACAAAAACTCGGGCATCAAGGGGCTGAGATTGGGTCTTCAAATCTCCCAATTTTCGGCTCAATCTGAGATTAATCGTGTGCTCTTTATCAAAAACACACAAATAAAGTCAAAATGAACCTAAAATCTTCAAAGAAATCTTGATTTGGAAATTTTAGGATTTTAGGGTTCAACTTTGATTCAAGATTCGAGGGGTTCAACTCTGATTCGAGGGAAAAGGGGTGTGGATTTGGAATGAGGGAGTCGTGGTGGTTATGTGGTGTTAATTTGGGTCGGTTTGGTACCGGCGCCGCCGGCTAAGAGCGGTGAGAAATGGGGGCGGCACTAGGGTTCTTTGGTCCGAGGAAGACGAAGTGAGAGAGGGCATTTGAGAAATGACTTGGTCTCTGAGGATTTCGGACATTTTTATGTGTTTGGGGAAGGGCCTTGATGGCCGTTCGATGGAAGGAAATGGAAGGCTCATATTGAGCTAGAGTTGGGAACTCCAAACGACACCGTTTCACATGAGATGCTGACCGTATAAAGATCCGGGTTTGGGCCGATTTTTGGTTGGTTTGGATGGGTAACGGGTGTTAAATCGATTGGGCTTGGGAATTTAAGGATTTGGCCCAAAAAAAATCTAATTCTTTTTACTTCTTTCCTTTCATTTCCTCTTTATTTCAAATTTCTTTTCTTTTTAAATTAAAACAAAAACCTAAATTAATCCTTAAACTAAAATATCCTACCAAATTAGACTAATTACTAAAAATAGTATTTACAACAACTAATTAATTACTAAAAAAAGTATAAAATTGAAAGCTAAAAAATATCAAAAAATGCGAAAATGAGTTTTTCTTTCCATTTTTGTAAAACGATAATTTACTAATTAATCTAAAAGTGTAAAATTGAATTCTAAATGCAAATGCAACCTATTTTTATATTTTTTATGAATTAAATAAAATTAAACGTGCACACAAAATGCAAACAAACAAGAAAATAATTCCTAAAATAACAACTAATTAAAAGGAAAAATCTAATTTTTTGGGATTTTGTAGGAGCAATTCAGGTGAGGCAAAAATCACGTGCTCACAATGACGATACCCAACGGAAGGAAAATTAGGCCGTGACAAAAACCACCCTTTTTCCAAAAAAACATTATCAAGGAAAATATTTTCCTTCATACCAAACACACCCTTATTCAGAAATGCACCTTCTATTTAACCTTAAAATTTGTCTTTCTTGAGGTGTTGTTGATATTCTAAATTGTGTAGTGATTGTGTAAATACATGATATATCAAACAAGTTGACCATTTTTTCTTTCAAAGGAAAAGAAATATAGATTTTAAAGGAAAGGTGCATAGCATTTACACTACTGGCTAGGGGTGTTTATTGGGCAGATCGGGCAGATAATTACGCTTAATGGTTCGGCTTATCGGTTATCGAATTATAAATGTAGTAATTCACTAGCCATCCAATAAGACAACGAGCAAATTGATATCGGCTTATTGATTATCGAGCGGTTTATCGACTAAACCAAATAGAAATTTTTTGAACTATCCTAGTCTTGTGAATACCAAACGGCCAAAATACATAGTTCACTTGCTTTTATCATTTCAACTTACTATTCATAATCCTCTGTGACGACCCGGCCGGTCGTCTTAAGAATTAATGCCCTGATCCCCTATTAACTGTTTCCTCTAAGTTCATTTCTGCTATTTTGGTTTGCTGGGACGTTCGGTGTTGGGTTTCGGAGAGTTTTGGGACACTTAGTCCCTAAATGAGAGTTTAAGTGTTGGAAAGTGGTCCGTAGTCGGAACAATGTGAAGACAGCCTCGAAATAGAAATCCGATGGTTCCGTTAGCTCCGTTAGGTGATTTCGGGGTTGGGTGCGTGTTCGGAATGTATTTTGGTGGTCCGTACCTAATTTAGGCTTGAAATGCCAAAGTTTGAGTTTTTGAAGTTTTCGGTCAGATAGTGAAATTTTGATCCGAGGGACGGAATGGAATTCCAGAAGTTGCAGTAGCCCCGTCATGTCATTTGGGATGTATGTGTAAAATTTCAGGTCATTTGGATGAGGTTTGGTTAGGTTTTTGATCAAAAGCGTGTTTTGTTAGAATTTGAAGTTCTTAGGCTTAAATCATTGATTAATTCGAGTTTCCGGCATTGTTTTAAGTGGTTTAAGGATTGGTGCAAGTTTTAATGATGTCAGGGGATGTGTCCGCAGATTTGGTTGAGGTCCCGGGGGCCTCGGGTTGTTTCGGATGCCCAACAGGGCATTTTTGTGTTTTTAAAAATTGCAGAAAACTGAACTCAGTTGTTGCAGACTTTTCATCTTCGCGATCGCGGCCCCTCTCTCGCGTTCGCGTAGTGTAATCTTGGAGGGGGGCCAGTTCCTTCTACGCGTTCGCATAACCCATTTCGCGTTCGCGAAGACCCACCTACTTCCCCATCGTGTTTGCGTACGCTGCCTCGCATTCGCGTACCTATGCCAGTTCGTTCTTCGCGTTATCGAACGCGAGGAAGCGTTCGCGTAGAGTAGCTTCTGGACCTCAACATTTTTCCTTCATCGCGTTCGCGTTACAGGCGTCGCGTTCGTGTAGCTTCATGTTCCCAGGCCTTCGCGTTCGCGTTCTACCCCTCGCGATCGCGAAGGGCATTTTTGGCATCATATAATTTTCTTCTCCGCGAACGCGAGCTCACCTCAACGTTCGCGATGCATTAAATGTCTGGATAGTATTTAACATTTCAAAACCGAGGGTTAGCCATTTTAATCAGAAAACAAGCTTGGGAGCTCGGATTTGGGAGAGATTTTGAGGGTTTTTCGAGGGCAACGGTTGGGTAACGATTCCCTACTCCCTTATGCTTAAAACCCACTAATCTAATCACGAATTAATTTTTAGTTTCGGATTTTTGAATGAAAAATGGGTAAAACTTCATAGGCCAAACTTTTGAGTTTTGAGTGGGTGTTTGACCTCCGATTTGGGAGACTTTTATTTGCTTAGACTCGTGAGAGTACGAGGGTTATGAAAATGTGAAAATTATTCGATTCCGAGACGTTGGCTTGAAGGGCATTTTGGTCATTTTACCTAAATTCGCATCTTAGCTTTAAATTAAATAGTAGAATCAGTTGCTTGAGATGTTATTTACGATATGTAATTGAATTGAATAGATTTGGGTCATTTGGAGTCGGATACTCGTGGCAAAAGTGTGGTTTCGAGTTGATTTTGGAGCCGGTTTGAGGTAGGTGGCTTGTCTAACCTTGTGTGGGGGACCTTTCCCCTTAGGATATAATATTTGGTATTTGAATGCCTTGTATGTGAGGTGACGAACGCGTACTTGAGCTAATTGTTGAAAAATCCAATTTTTACTTAAGATATTGAGACTGAGTTTCTTTTGAATTTGCTTTATTCTACTTGCAATTATAACCTGTGTTAGATTAGAAAAGCATGTCTGGTTGATTTAAATTGCCTATTTGCTTAAGTTGCATTAACTGTACTACGTGAAGCATGTTAGGACAGTATTACCTGTTGTTTGTATTTTTGTGCTTCATTTCTGAATATCTTCTGGTTGTGGTTGCGCATTTACATTGGGACTACGGATGTAGGATTCCGGTAGCTCCCCCCTTGTTTGTTTACTTTGGGACTACGGGTTAGATTCCCTGTAGATCCCCCCGCACATTGATAGTTGGACTACGGGACGGTATCCCGGGAGATCCTTCGGATATTCTCATATGATGGACTACGGGCCGGTATCCTGGGAGCTCCTCGGACAATTGATGAAATGGACTACAGGACGGTATCCTGGGAGATCCTCGTTGTGGGTACTGATATTGAGTTGTCTCACTCTATGTTACCTTATTCTCTGCGTGCTATTGTTACTTCGTATGACTTGTCTTACTTCATAATTTTATTCGTTATTTCTGTTTATTTCATGCTGTCGCAAGGTTTATTATTATATTTTATCTCAGTAGGGCCCTGACCTTCCTCGTCACTACCCAACCGAGGTTAGGCTTGGCACTTACTGAGTACCGCTGTGGTGTACTCATGCCCCTTCTGCGCATGTTTTTCATGTGCAGATCCAGGTACCTCCACTCAGGCGCACTATCCTCGAGGCGGAGAGATCTAGCGGAGACTTCGAGGTATATCTGTCGCGTCCGCAGACCAGGAGTCTCTATTCTATTCCAGCTTTAGTAGACAGTCTATCCTTTCTTACGAGCTATTTAGACATTCTGGAGTTAGAGCAGTGTATTACATTTCTATTAGCCTGTGGTTCCCGTGAGTTTCCGGTTTTTGGGATGATATTGTAGAATTTTCCGCGTTTCTGAGTTGTATATGCCAAGTGGCACTTATATACCGTTTCCTTCTATTTTTGCTTAGTTTAGTTAATTGTTTCCGCAAGTTATATTATTTCCGCATTGTTAAACTTACCTAGTCGTAGGGACTAGGTGCCATCACGACATGTTCACGGAGGGCGAACTGGGGTCGTGACAAGTTGGTATCAGAGCATTAGGTTCATAGGAGTCACGAAACACAGGCCGGTTTAATAGAGTCTCGCTGATCGGTACGGAGACGTCTGTACTAATCTACGAGAAGCTATGTAACTGTTAGGAAAATTTTCACTTCATTTGATTTCCTTGTCGTGCGATATTTTGAAATCACCAATTCTGAACTTCTATCTTCTATTCTCTCACAGATGGTGAGGACACGCGCTACTCGGGATGATTAGGCACCCGCGCCCCCTACTGCAGCCGTCAGAGGCCGGGGCCAGGGTAGAGGTCGAGGACGCACAAGTGGTGCAGCCAGAGCACCTGCGCGAGCTGCCGCCGAGGCACCACCAGCAGATCCAGCCAGAGCCCAAACACCTGGCACGCTTACTACTTCCACTACTACTCCAGCTTTTCAGGTGACTTTGGCTCAGTTCATGAGTATGTACACCACCTTGGCTCAGGCAGGGTTGTTTCCCCTTGCTGCAGCCACATCCCAGGCCGGGGGAGGAGCACAGACTCCCGCCGCCTACACTGCTGAGCAGCGAGTGCATGTTGAGCAGGTTCCCAAGATTATTCCTGCACCGCCTGCAGTGCCAGTTCAGCCCGAGGGCAGGGCAGCGGCTTCCGAGGATGAGCAGCTGAGGCTTGAGAGGTTCAAGAAGTACAAGCCTCCTGTATTCAGTGGATTAGTAGCAGACGATGCCTTGGGATTTCTAGAGGAGTGCCACCGTATTCTTCGCACTATGGGCATAGTAGAGTCTAGTGGGGTTTCCTTCACTGCCTTCCAACTTCAGGGAGCCGCCTATGATTGGTGGCACACTTATGAGATAGACAGCCCAGTCGAGGTTGCTTCACTGACTTGGACCCAGTTCTCAGATATGTTTATGAGAGAGTTTGTCCCCCAGAGTCTCAGGGACGCATGGCGCACAGAGTTTGAGCATTTGCGCCAGGGTGCTATGATCGTTTCGGAGCATGCTATCCGCTATACCAGGTTGGCCAGGCATGCACCGGCCTTGGTTGCTACAGTCCTTGAGAGAATTCGCAAGTTCATTAAGGGTTTTATCCCACCCATCAGATATAGCATGGCTCGAGAGTTGGAGATGGACATTCCTTATCAGCAGGTAGTGAGTATTGCTAGGAGGATCGAGGGTATGCTCGCCAGGGAGCGAGTGGAGAGGGAGGCCAAGAGGTCTCGAGAGTCGGGCCACTACTCTGGTGCCCGTACCCCAGCAGCAGGTTGTCATGGTAGGGGTTATGTGGGTCGCCCAGTCCATTCAGCTCTTCCAGCAGCCAGCAGTGCTCCAGCTCCGCCTATACCTCAGGAGCCTTACTATGCACCTCCAGTTTCTAGCGTGCCTCCTGCGCGGGGTGCTTCCAGGGGTTAGTCCAGCAGACCTGTCCCTAGTCAGTCACAGCCGCCACGTCCTCCCAAAGCTTGTTTCGAGTGTGGTAATACACGCCATATGGTTAGGGACTGCCCCAGACTTTGTAGGGGTGCATCTTCACAGACTGCTCAGCCGCAGCGTACTTCTCAGAGTTCTCAGGCCATGTCACAGCTTCAGCTGCTACCCCATCTGCCCAGCCGGCTAGGGGCGGAGGTCGGGGAGATAGAGGTCGCCCTCGAGAGAGGGGTCAGGAAAGATATTATGCTATTCCTGCGCGTACCGAGGCTGTTGCCTCCGATTCCGTCATTACAGGTTTATACTGGTTTGTCACAGAGAGGCATCGGTTCTATTCGATCCGAGCTCTACTTACTCTTATGTGTCTTCTTACTTTGCTCGCATTTGGGTATACCTCGAGATTCTTTGAGTGCCCCTGTTTATGTTTCTACTCCTGTGGGGGATTCTCTTGTTGTGGACCGCGTTTATCGGTCGTGTCTGGTTACTATTCGTGGTTTTGAGACCAGAGCAGATTTATTGTTACTCGGTATGGTTGACTTGGATATTATCTTGGGCATGGACTGGTTGTCGCCCCATTTGCTATTCTTGATTGTCACGCCAAGACCGTGACGCTGGCTATGCCAGGTATTCCGTGTGTTAAGTGGAGTGGTACTTTAGATCACACTCCCGGTAGAGTTATCTCTTTCCTTAAAGCTCAGCGTATGGTTGAGAAGGGGTGTGCCGCGTATTTAGCTTATGTGAGAGATGTCAGTGTTGATATTTAACATTTCAAAAACGATTGGGTAACGATTCCCTACTCCCTTATGCTTAAAACCCACAAATCTAATCACGAATTCATCTTTAATTTCGGATTTTTGAATGAAAAATGGGTAAAACTTCATAGGCCAAACAATTGAGTTTTGAGTGGGTGTTTGACCTCTGATTTGGGAGATTTTTATATGCTTAGACTCGTGAGAGTACGAGGGTTCTGAAAATGTGAAAATTATTCGATTCCGAGACGTTGGCCTGAAGGGCATTTTGGTCATTTTACCTAAATTCGCGTCTTAGCTTTAAATTAGATAGTAGAATCAGTTGCTTGAGATGTTATTTATGATATGTAGTTGAATTAATTAGATTTGGGCCATTTGGAGTCGGATACTCGTGGCAAAAGTGTGGTTTCGAGTTGATTTTGGAGCCGGTTTGAGGTAGGTGGCTTGTCTAACCTTGTGTGAGGGACCTTTCCCCTTAGGATATAATATTTGGTATTTGAATGCCTTGTACGTGAGGTGACGAGCGCGTACTTGAGCTAATTGTTGAAAAACCTGGTTCTTACTTAAGATATTGAGACTGAGTTTCTTTCGAATTTGCTTTATTCTACTTGCAATTATAACCTGTGTTAGATTAGAAAAGCATGTCTGGTTAATTTAAATTGCCTATTTACTTAAGTTGCATTAACTGTACTACGTGAAGCATGTTAGTCCAGTATTACATGTTGTTTGTATTTTTGTACTTCATTTCTGAATATCTTCTAGTTGTGGTTGCGCATTTACATTGGGACTACGGATGTGGGATTCCAGTAGCTCCCACCTTGTTTGTTTACTTTGGGACTACGGGTTAGATTCCCGGTAGATCCCCCTGCACTTTTACTTTGGGGCTACGGGTTAGATTCCCGGTAGATCCCCCCGCACATTGATAGTTGGACTACGGGACGGTATCCTGGGAGATCCTTCGGATATTCTTATATGATGGACTACTGGACGGTATCCCGGGAGCTCCTCGGACAGTTGATGAAATGGACTACAGGACGGTATCCTGGGAGATCCTCGTTGTGGGTATTGATATTGAGCTGTCTCACTCTGTGTTACCTTATTCTCTGCGTGCTATAGTTGCTTCGTATAACTTGTCTTACTTCATAATTTTATTCGTTATTTCTGTTTATTTCATGCTGTTGCAAGGTTTATTATTATATTTTATCTCAGTAGGTCCCTAACCTTCCTCGTCACTACCCAACCGAGGTTAGGCTTGGCACTTACTGAGTACCGCTGTGGTGTACTCATGCCCCTTCTGCGCATGTTTTTCATGTGCAGATCCAGGTACCTCCACTCAGGCGCACTATCCTCGAGGCGGAGAGATCTAGTAGAGACTTCGAGGTATATCTGCCGCGTCCGCAGACCAGGAGTCTCTATTTGTCACGACCCAAAATCCACTAAGGGTCATGATGGCGCCGGACACTGCTGTCAGGCAAGCCAACCAATTTACTTAATCAAATTCTCTTTTTATTTCTTTTGAAAAATATAGGATTTTCCTTCAAATCTAGCAATTTAAAAAATAATTGTCCCAAATCAAATTTAAATAAATAGCAGTTAAATACAAAATACTTCAAACCATCCCAGAACCCGGTGTCACAAGTGCATGAGCATCTACAGATAAAGAAATAAAATACGACATCCGTCCGAAATACAGTGGACAAGAAATACATACAATACACTGGAAGGGACTATACTAGCTGCGGGTCGCCTCGAATAATGCAACTCACCTAGTCCCAAAATCATCCACGCTGCTATGCCAGTAGACCACAAGGGTTACATATACCTGTGCAACAAAAATGCACAGAAGTGTAGTATGAGTACGAAAACAACGTGTACTCAATGAGTATCCCGCCTAACCTCGAAGAAGTAGAGACGAGATGGTCAACTTCGACACTTACTAAAGGTCAATTAACAATATACTGAAATGTGAGGAAATCATGGATTTACATAGTAGTTCTAACACACGCAGCCACAAAACAGGCAAACACCTTTAACAAATAACAAGGGAGATTCGAGGTTTACTTTTCTTTATTTTATCAATTTATCTCAAGCCATGAAAAGGCAATATCAACATCTAAAATTCTCAGGAAGCAACATATAAATCATGCGCAAATCATGCCGAGGCGACGGCCCGCTCCAACAGAAATAAAATGTGCACTTGCCGAGGGTCGACGGCGCGCCTATAGATGCATCTATTTAATCTGCCGAGGCGTTCGGCCCGTTCCAAAATAAACACATAGAGACATTCAATCGAGAAGCCAACATGGGGCAATTATTCAAGAAAAGCTAATTCTCTTTCAACAACTTAAGAAAATGAGGTTTAGATCTTGTTAGAAATTCATTTACTATTTTGATGTGGTTTAAGCAATTCAACTATCCATAAGATTACAAATATTCAAAGTATAGCATGCTTTTGGGCCCTAGACTACCCAGACAATAGCATAATAGTAGCTACGCACGGACTCTCGTCACCTCGTGCATACGTAGCCCCCACAAATAGGAGCACATAACTAATTAACTCACCTATGGGGACAATTCCCTCTTACAAGGTTAGAAAGGAGACTCACCTCACTCCGAAGCCTATATTCCGATTCAAGAACGCGCTCAAACTTCGAATTTAGAGCCGAACGATCCACAACTCAAGATGCTATGTGGGAGTCTTCTCTCAAAAGCTCCCAAAATCGCCCAAGGAACGAGTGAAAAATGAGCAAAAATGGACTTGAGCCCGAATAAATGAAGGCCACTGCCTTCTGTGATTCCCGCATATGCGGTCTTGGGCCGCACCTGCGACCACCGCTTCTGCGGAAACAAGACCACTTCTGCGGTCTGGGGCGCTTCTGCGGACAGGCCCACCGCTTCTGCGATTCCGCTTCTGCGGATATTGGGCAGCATCTGCGGTCTTAACTGCCTGGCCTTGGGCCGCTTCTGCGGACAGGCCCACCGCTCCTACGGTTCCGCTTCTATGGATTTAGGGCCACATCTGCGGTCTTGGTCGCTTCCGTGAATAAACGACCGCTTCTGCGGTCTCGCACCTGCGGTCAACCAACCGCAGGTGCGGTTATGACAGAAGCAGATGCTTCAGCACTTCCAAAAATCCCTTTTTTGATCTGTTAACCTCCCGGAATCCACCCAAGGCCCCCGGGACCCCAACCAATCATACCAACCAGTCCCAAAACACATTAAGGACATGCTCGAGGCTTCAAATCATATCAAACGACGCTAAAATCATAAATCGACCTCCAATCCAAACTTAGTGAACTTTAAAATTTCAAACTTCTATTTCCGATGTTTAAACCTATCAAATCACGTCCGATTGACCTAAAATTTTGCACACAAGTCATATTTGACATTACGGACCTACTCCAACTTTCGGAATCGGATTCTGACCCCGATATCAAAAAGTCCACTTCCGGTCAAACTTCTCAAAAACCTTCAAATTTCTCTCTTTAGCCAAATGATTCCAAAATGACCTACGGACCTCCGAATTCACTTCCGATCGTGCTCCCAACTTTAGAATTACCATACGGAGCTATTCACAGACTCGGAATCCCAAACGGACATCAATAACACTGAAATGCACTTCAAGCCAAACTTATGAAATTTCTTCAAAAATGCTAACTTCCACAATAGGCGCCAAAACGTTACTAGGTTATCCAAAACCCGGTCCGGGCATACGGCCAAGTCCGAAATCATCATACGAACCTGCTGGAACCTTCAGATCCCGACTCCGAGGTCGTTTACTCAAAATTCTAATCCTAGTTTATTCTTTCAACTTTAAGCTTCCGAAATGAGAATTCTCTTTCCAAATCAACCCTGGACTTCCCGAAATTCAATTCCGACCACGCGCACAAGTCACAATACCTGAAATGAAGCTGCTCACGGCATCAGGCTGCTAAACGGAGTGCTAGAGCTCAAAATGACCGGTCGGGTCGTTACATTCTCTCCCACTTAAACATACGTTCGTCCTCGAACGTGCTGAGAACTACACTGAAGTAGTCTGAAATCACCGGTTAACTTCTCATGCACCTTCCCGTGCTACCACCACTCAGTTGAGCATATTAGCTCGATCAGTTCTGAAGACATTCCCTTTTATTCAAGCAAATAAGCCCTTAGAGCCCAATTCCAACATCCGGAATTCTATGCCCGATCTGTTTCCAACATAAGATCACCATAACAATCACTACACGTTGTACCCAACATGGCTGCATGACCTTGTTGATTTCACACCTAGCATCACTTTACCCACTGGGCCACAATAACACTTGCTGATCAACTCAGTCGAAATTCCACGAATCTGATGCTCCTATTGCATCCCATGACATACACAGGTATTATTCTGACTCTTAAAATACCGCCACGACGGAATAGATGTGCGAAAATTCATAATCAACTGCCGAGTCAACAAAACATTAGGTCTATATTCCTGACAAAAACCTTCACCTCATTCGGAACTCAATAATGGTCTTATCTCCATAACATACCTCATATAGCTGGATTGCACAGAATCCTAGATCAAGGGCTCTCGTCTCAGCTGATACCACTGCTCAGGCAACAAGCCACCCCAGACATTATCAAAAGTCTCATATGATGCTACCATGTGCCAATAGGCCACCTATTCGAACGTGATACAAAAGGAAGACGAACTCTGGAAGGTATTACCTAACTCCTGCACTAATACGGACTTTCCTTAGAAAATAGGAAGCAGGACATACAAAAATAACATATAGAAAGCCATACTCAACATCACACTGTTGCGGCGCGCAACCCGATCCAAATAGCATAGATCTCGCATAAGGAGATTGCACATCGAGCTAAATTGCTCATTTCAATAATATACCGAATGTCGGTCACAAGCACACTAAGTGCATAATTCCATCCCTGGGGAACATGTAGCGCTATAAGCTACGAAACCCAAGCACAACTGAGGTGCGATATACAATCTGAATCTCAAGAGCCATTTTGCTCATAATACGTCATTTCCACGCGGATCCTCAACACATAAACAATTTCTCAAGCCGTCTCACAACTTCCACGCAACGTATCACTACACGAAATATCTGACAGCGAAATAACACCCTGACTACTCCTCCACAAGGAACACATTACTGAAATGAACACAACTGGCCTGACAGAGAGCCCATATTCACATTTAAATTCATCCACCGACCTCGAGTCGATCCCGATCATATCAACTAAACCAATAAACCTTTCAAAGGTCCATACTAATTTCCCTCTTCTCATAACACACTAGGACAACCATAATAACCGGAGTACTCATCCATAGTCCACAACTCAATAACGGAGTGCCCTCCAGGCATATATCCTCAACTTATCGATATCATCACAAATACTTGGTTTAATTGCTTTAATCAATCAAGTGACTACATGCCACACTTATACGATCTTCCTGTGGGACTCGCTCCCACAACCTTCCAAAACACGTAACAGGTCCACACATCCAACCTACCGGCCGCACTAACGCTGAAAAGCGATCAAGAATCATCAACCGATACAAAACACCAATCTCAGGTGACGCTGAAGACAATACCAACTTACCTTAAACATCGAAACTCCTTTCCTGCTCATCTGAGCTCGTGACATCCTTTTCCACACCGAGCTTCTACCTTGATCTTCTCTGCAAACTCCATACCACTCACTGCACTTAACATGCCAGTATACGATAGAACTCATTTTTCATCATAGCTTCGGAACCACTAATAGGTTAACACTTCATCATATAAAAACCTTTCACTTAACTCGCTTCAGGAGGTCCATAGTATCACACAGGTGAATTCTCATAATCGTAGAATATGCAAATCTCTAAGTAGTTGTCTAAGCCACCACTGCCCTTCCGGAATTCTGCTTCCACATAACAAGCCGTAACAGAAGAATGCTTCTGAATAACATCAATTGCGGCGGCTGACAAGCCTGATACGTACCATCACAAATCACTTGCATAACTCGGTCACGCTGAAGGAACTGATCATTAACACCAATATGCCAAATTCAACTGTGGCTAATCAATCTACCTGCTTCCAATTTATCCTTGATTGCCTTAGAGATAATACTAACTCCATCCACACATCACACACCCATCTGCACTCATCTCGAGTGACCTTGAATCACGAAACCATGCTGTCTCAAATACCACGAACCACTTCATACCTTCTTTGCACGCATATTCGCACCCTCAACTGATATGCCCATTCTGCTAATCCTTCTACGAATCTGAAGTCCTTTCTCATCTTTCTCTCAAGAGCTACACTGCGAGTCAAAACATCATAGAACATTCTGGGCCTCCACTCATAAATTGCTGCAGGAGCTTGATTCTTAACTGTACTTATAGGCTCGAAGTCATTAGGCACCATACTTTACCTCTTTTTGAATCCAATAGAACCGTTACTGAGAGCCACCCGCTCTGACTTGGTCCCGAATATAATAAACTTCATAAGTCTTATAACACATGAATACCCTCTCGACGAGGCACCCGGCGGAATCACTTCCTTTGAAACCTGCATTTATACAAGGCATAAATCCCGAGTCCTTCCCCCATGTCTAAACATGGGCCAATAAGGCCAACGATAGCCCACCTTTAATAATTCCTTTGCTCAAATTACCACTTATAGTCTTTTCCCGTAGCTGGAACAGCTCATCAATACGCTAATAACCAGAGACCTCGCAATTAGTTAACTATGCACCCGATCATAGGCGGTGGGACTCTCCCACTTGGCTCGAAGCCACTATTACACAACTTCGGAATTTACCAGGATACTTAACCTCCTATTGACATAACCTTGCGTAATCTACTGCCAAAACTCTCGATATCTTACTATAGAAATTATTAACAACATTCGCACGGCCAATTCCTTCGCTGTATAACCAGTAGAACTCTTCGCAGAAGCTCGCCAACCACGCGACTGCTAACCTGCTCACAGGAATACCCCACCTGTAGAAGTCACTCCCCGGCATCTTCCAACGCTGCTGCATGGGGTACAATCACTACGACATCAATGACCCCTCCTGAGTCCGAGCTCACTCTCCAGCTGCACAAGTCCATTCACCCCTCGTGGACATCAATTGAATGCGCGGCAATATTCCTCCAATCCAACGTTATGTGGTATCCTTTCTCCATTCACGAAGCTCCGTCCCGTTATATCAAATCTCCTGCCGCATGATAGCCCATACTTCTAATTCATCCGTAGGCTTCAATCGCCAGCCACTATAATCCCCAAATCACTCCAGACTTTCCTTAAGGTGCGTAACCATCCTACCACCAAGCCCATATGCAGCATCCGCCGCTCTCCCACTTTGGGCAAACTCACTTCTTTAATCAGCTACTTGACCTTTGCTTCATACACCTGGCCTTTTAGAAGTTTAAAACTCCGCCTGACACTTCCCGCACGCATTTCTCATCTCTTTGCTGCTCGGTTGTTTCCTTAATAAAATCTATCTTCATAGCACTTGAGTCCACAAATCGCTACTAACTTTAAACCTTTCCGAAGGTCATCCTTCTCGAACCGCCAACATTAGAAATACTGGTCCAATCCTGAACCACCGCACCCTGCAATATCTGACAATTGCATCTCCGATACTATTTCACAATCTCTTGACCCAAAAGCGAATTGTAGAAGATTATAACACCGACACACTTAATACGTTCAATTAGGACAACAGCCCCCAACATAGAGGAAAACTCCACTACGCTTGCAAATACCAAGTCTCATTACTTCTACCAGCCCACATCTGACCATCCTTAGTTCGATTGCCTTTCCCCTGCCGGGAATAAAATACTGAATCTCTTGGTTATGCACTGAGTAAACCTCCCTTCAAGTCATTCACTGCCCCGACACGTGGGCAACATCCTACCATCATATCACTACTGCGGAACAGTCATTCATAGGCATCATGGCAACTTGTGCCTAGCCTCAAAGCCCTCAGAAGTACCGTTACTAAGCTAAAACATTAAAATATCCTTCCATAAGGCGACGATAATAATCCAATCAACTATACCGCGAGAAACATCCCGCACCACATCCGTAGTACCATCATGACTCTTCAGTTCTCGATTTATAACAAGAGTTTTGCGTCGCGTAAGATTGAGTAGGAATGAATTAAGGCATACGCCTCCAGGGATCAAATCGCACGATAAGGAATCAAGAAGGGAAGTACTCCTAACAGTCCTACAGCCTTCCGAGGATAAGTACAGACGTCTCCGTACCGATCCGCGAGACTCTGCTAGACTTGCTCATGACTCGTGAGACCCTAGGAACCTAGTGCTCTGATACCATGTTGTCACAATCCAAAATCCACTAAGGGTCGTGATGGCGCCGGACACTGCTGTCAGGCAAGCCAACCAATTTACTTAATCAAATTCTCGTTTTATTACTTTTGAAAAATCTAGGATTTTCCTTCAAATCTAACAATTTAAAAGATAATTGTCTCAAACCAAATTTATATAAATGGCAGTTAAATACGAAATACTTCAAATCATCCCAGAACCCGGTGTCACAAGTGCATGAGCATCTACAGATAAGGAAATAAAATACGACATCCGTCCGAAATACAGTGGACAAGAAATACATACAATACACTAGAAGGGACTATACTAGCTGCGGGTCGCCTCGAATAATGCAACTCACCTAGTCCCAAAATCATCCGCGCTACTACGCCCAGTAGACCACAAGGGTTACATATACCTGTGCAACAAAAATGCACAGAAGTGTAGTATGAGTACGAAAACAACGTGTACTCAATGAGTATCCCGCCTAACCTCGAAGAAGTAGAGACGAGATGGTCAACTTCGACACTTACTGGAGGTCAATTAACAATATACTGAAATGTGAGGAAATCATGGATTTACATAGTAGTTCTAACTCACGCAGCCAGAAAACAGGCAAACACCTTTAACAAATAACAAGGGAGATTCGAGGTTTACTTTTCTTTATTTTATCAATTTATCTCAAGCCATGAAAAGGCAATATCAACATCTAAAATTCTCAGGCAGCAACATATAAATCATGCGCAAATCATGCCGAGGCGACGACCCTCTCCAACAGAAATAAAATGTGCACTTGCCGAGGNTCTATGATAGATGTCGTCGATGAACATTTTATATCGGTTTTAATATTTTTTAATAAAGACATAACATAGAGATCTCTTTATTCAGATTTTCAGGTACCCGAACCTCTCCTAAGATTTTATGAAGTGTTATGTCATGTGATTTTCTAGATCACTTGCCTCCTTATTATGATCATTTTGATCATTTTCTCATCTTCTTTATCAAGAATTTTATTTGAAACCGATTTATCTATACTCTTTAAGGCGTACCATAGACTTTGTCCTTCTAGGACTTATTCTAATAGGAGCATTTTCAGTGAAAATATAGTTACTTTCTTTAGGTAAGTAAATGCATCTGGCATGCTTTGAAATATATTGTAGATGAATTATATTTTTATGAACTCAAGTTCATATTATCTTTTTCGAGGATCTAGATGTATAAATAATAATTCATTTCATGTAACTTTTTCTCAACTGTTGTATCATGTCTCCCTCTCATGTTAGAAAAATTAACTTGCTTCCTCAACTTTGGAAACCCACCTTTGTGCGTTATGGTATTAATCAAAACATACATCGCATAATAATAATAATAATAAGATGGAATTATTTGGTTCCTGACCATGAACCATTTTGAGGGGATAATGTAATTTACTTTCATCTATAATGTATATCAAACTGATATAGATAACTTTGTTCTCATAAGCAATAGGTTAGATATTAACTGGAGCCACCCAATAAATCATTTTGCTAAACCAACTGTGATGTAAACCAACTTATCCAGANGGTCTCGCACCTACGGTCAACCAACCGCAGGTGCGGTTATGACAGAAGCAGATGCTTCAGCACTTCCAAAAATTCCTTTTTTGATCCGTTAACCTCCCGGAATCCACCCGAGGCCCCCGGGACCCCAACCAATCATACCAACCAGTCCCAAAACACATTACGGACTTGCTCGAGGCTTCAAATCACATCAAACGATGCTAAAATCATAAATCGACCTCCAATCCAAACTTAGTGAACCTTAAAATTTCAAACTTCTATTTCCGATGTTTAAACCTATCAAATCACGTCCGATTGACCTAAAATTTTGCACACAAGTCATATTTGACATTACGGACCTACTCCAACTTTCGGAATCGGATTCCAACCCCGATATCAAAAAGTCCACTTCCGGTCAAACTTCTCAAAAACCTTCAAATTTCTATCTTTAGCCAAATGATTCCAAAATGACCTACGGACCTCCGAATTCACTTCCGATCACGCTCCCAACTTCAGAATCACCATACGGAGCTATTCACAGACTCGGAATCCCAAACGGACATCGATAACACTAAAATGCACTTCAAGCCAAACTTATGAAATTTCTTCAAAAATGCTAACTTCCACAATAGGCGCCAAAACGTTACCGGGCTATCCAAAACCCGAACCGGGCATACGGCCAAGTCTGAAATCATCATACGAACCTGCTGGAACCTTCAGATCCCGATTCCGAGGTCGTTTACTCAAAATTCCAATTCTAGTTCATTCTTTCAACTCTAAGCTTCCGAAATGAGAATTCTCTTTCCAAATCAACCCTGAACTTCCCGAAATTCAATTTCGACCTCGCGCACAAGCCACAATACCCGAAATGAAGCTGCTCACGGCCTCAGGCTGCTGAACGGAGTGCAAGAGCTCAAAACGACCGGTCGGGTCGTTACACTATTCTATTCCAGCTTTAGTAGACAGTATATCCTTTCTTACAGTTGTTTAGACATTCTGGAGTTAGAGCAGTGTATTATATTTCTATTAGCCTGTGGTTCACATGAGTTTCCGGGTTTTGGGATGATATTGTAGACTTTTCCGCGTTTCTGAGTTGTATATGCCAAGTGGCACTTATATACCGTTTCCTTCTATTTTTGCTTAGTTTAATTAATTGTTTCCGCAAGTTATATTATTTCCGCATTGTTAGGCTTACCTAGTCGTAGGGACTAGGTGCCATCACGACATGTTCACGGAGGGCGAGCTGGGGTCGTGACATCCTCAGTACATTACTCAATGAAGACTTGTCATGGAGTACACAAAACAATCTCTGGAACAATTTTATTGAATACTCTTAATAAAAATATGAATAGAATCTGAAACTCTTGAACACCATGAGAAAGATGTAGGGCTCACCCGTGAAGGCAAAATCCGCTGCTAAAATTTTAACTGTAGGGTTGTCTGTGTTATAACATTGAAAAGAACCATATGATGAAAATGGGGGTGTCTTTCAACTTAATAGGAGTAAGTGATAACTGAAAACATGAAGGCATTTTTAGATTTATTTTCTGATAATATTCTTGTAGCTTCTGTTGATCCCATTTCTAAATAGAATTCATAGAGGTCATGACTTTCTCTATAAGAAATCAACTATGTAACGAGGATGCATATATTATCATGCATAAGGAGGTAAGATTGTAAATATAAAAATACTTAACGAGTTAACGGTTTATCCGATAAAAAAATTGAGTAACCCGACCCAAAACCGTTAAGTTGTTAATTATAAAATCTCAATCCGTTCATCATCCATTACCCCGATAACTCGATATTAATAGGCCAATAAACCATTAATTCTGTTCGGTTAACGGTTACAGTTCGATTTTGAACAGCCCTACTGCTGGCTAGAAAAGTCTACCATCTTTGTCATTGTGATTCCAAGTTGCTGGAAAATTTAATGCTCCTTCACTCCCAACTTTCATTATTGTTAATTACATGTATCTAAATAGTCTAGTGTTTTCCAATTTATAGCTTTGTTTATTAGTTTATCTGTTGATATTCTATGTCATTTGACTACTTGGGGTGTGTTTGGTAGGAAGTAAAATATTTTCCTAGAAAATGAGTGATTTTATAACTTATTTTCCTTTGTTTGATTGGTGAGTGAAAAACTTTTTCCAGAAAATATTTTTTAGTGTTTGGTTAGATAGTAGAAAATAATTTTTTAGAAAAATATTTGTTTATGCTACTCTCCTCACTCACCCCCTTCTCCCAAGTCCCCGTGTTTCATATGCTCCTCCCCCCCCCCCCCCCCAAAATATTCAATATTTTCATAACTCTATTTTTCTTCAAAAATTTAATTATTCTTCTAAAAATTCACACAAACCAAAAGGAACTAATGTGTTGCTTTACTTTTCTATGCATAACGTTAAAATTTGGGCTCCATAACTAAAAAGAAAATACTCTTTCTACAACATGAAAATAAAGTACGTACTTGGTTGAAATGAAAGAAAATAGTTTTTCTGCATCTTGAAAAGAAAACTTTTTTTTTTATTGGAATGAAAGAACATACTTTTTCTACATCATGATTTTTTTTGTTGAAATGAAAGAAAATATTCTTTACTAAATTTTGTTGAAATGAAAGAAAATACTTTTTTTACATCATGAAAAGAAAGTACTTTTTTTTGTTAAAATTAAAAAAAAATTTATATCATGAAAAGTGTTATGAAATAATAAAGAAGAATAGAGTATTGCAGAGAAAAGTAATGAGAGAATTCTTATTAATTTTGGGATGAATTACAATGGAATAGAACCCCTCTAATTATAGGGAAAGAGTGACTTAGCCACCAAGTAATAATTCCTAAAATCTCTCAAAAATATAAACATTCACCTTAAATACAATTCTATTTATAACACTCCCCCTTGAATGTCTATTCAACAGATAATGTGCCTTGTTAAAACCTTAACTAAAATAAAACTCGGTGGGAAAAAATTCTAGAGAAGGAAATATAGTGCACATATCTAACAATACGCATTTTGGTTGCCTCGTTAAAAATCTTGCAAGAAAAACCCAGTGGTACAAAATCTTGTAAGGGAAAAAGAGTACAACGCGTATTGACTCCCCCGTAATGAGAGCATCAATTCACATCTTTGAGCCTTCGCATCCCAATCTTGTGCACCATTTTCAAGAGATCATTAGTATAGATTTCATAAACAAATCAACCATGTTAACTTAAACGGATTTGTTTCACCTTGAAATCATCATTCCTGATAGAGATATATTGTCTTCATATGATCTTGTTGGAATCGTTATTTCAATATCTTCACATAGGAGTAAAGACTCTTGCTATCGTATTATCATGCTTATAGTTATACCAAGATACCTTTGTGTACAAATTGCACTTAGGATGTGGTCATTCATGATCAAATAATTCTCCAAGAATTGCATATGCTATCAGCATTTTAAATCGTNTCCAAAAAATTTTACTTTTTTTTTATATTTTAAATTTTCTGTTTTTTGTTTTTTTGTTTTTTCTGCACCACTCACCCACCACAACCCCCACCCGTAAAATATTTTTTAACTTATACATTTTAAGGTAAAAGGCTTTTTTATGCTAGATGAGTATGGTTCTAGAACATAGGTCAATTTGGGCGGGTTGAGCTATGACCCATTGTTTAACCCATCTTCACAATATTTTTCAACTTACACATTTTAAGGTAAAAGGCTTTTTTATGCTAGATGAGCATGGTTCTAAAACATGGGTCAAGTTTGGCGGCTTGGGCTATGACCCATTGTTTAGCCCATCTTGACCCAGCCCATCTTAACCCAAGTACACTTTGGGATGGGTTGGGCAATGACCGATTTATTAACCTAACCTTTGTTAACCCGCCCAAATTCAGAGCAACCCGCCCATTTTCCACCCCTATTCTTAGCATAATGAATTAATTTCTATTGACAAGGCTGGAGATTAAATCAAAACTTATTAGAGGGTTAGAAATTCTACTGAACATAGTAGCTAAGGATTACAATAATCAAATCAATCCTAGATGCCCTCCTAAACCATGTCACACAAAATAATTTATTCATACCTAATTCCGTTATAGGAAAAACATAGTCAACTACAAAGAAAGAATTTGTATTGGGATCAGCCATCAACTTGAAGAAACTCCATCTTGTAAATTGGATTACACAATTTAGTTGCTAACACATCCAGAAAGCAGATATGGGCTGATGGTCATGTAATTAGTAATATGTACGTTTAAAATATTCAGGTAAAATTGGTTTATCTTAAATGCTCGAATAATTACGTGACACATGGAACTGAAGACAGACGAAAGATAAAGCGAGTAGGAACCACGAAGACAACAACTTCAGTTGGCATTGGGTAGCTCCCGAAGGGAACATAGTCAACGGAGGCAAACGAATGTTATGGCATTTAATAAAGAATATTGCTCAATATTAAATATGCAGCCGTTGCAAAAAATTTTGGCATTCATGGTCATCCGTTACATATTCATCAATGACCACCATTCTTGTCATTCAAGAGGGGCTTGATCCTAAGACCTTGTTCCCTAAGTATAGCTATAAATAGTGACTTCAACAACTATTGTAACACACGAAATCTCTTGCAAAACTTATGCTACACATTATTCTCAAGCTAAATAATACTTTACTCTTTGTCTAATATTTTTCTTATCACTGTCTTCGGAAGTTCTGCTCCCGGAATCAAGCCACCTGCTGTTTATTTCGATTTCAACGCTAAGTCTTATACTTTTCATTTAATTTATTTATCATTTTGGGATCAAATCGATTCGCTTATCTATAAATCACGTAACAAATTTAACTGTACCCTTTTACAGGTAAACAAATATACGAGATTCGTTTTCCATCATAGGGGAATGTTTCAATAATTTTTCGCGATATACTATAAAATATTTATAAGACAATTGCTTATATTATTATTCATAGAGACCTAGTTACATTATATATTGAACATAACCTACAACTCCTTTATACATAGTTTGGGAGGCATCTAAAACATTGCTTTGACAAATATACATTAGATTTTCTTTCTTCGTTGTGAAGTGGAATATGTGGATTCAAACTGTACAAAGATTTTCAGACCAACTAATTAAGCTACTGTAAAATTTTGTTTTTTTTTTTTGTTTTGTTCTAGGAGTAGGTACTTGTTAGAGAATTCATTCTTCATTCTGACGAGTTTACACTTTACAGGTCTTAGTCCAAACATTTTTTTATATTACCGGTCACTTAAATATAATTAAAAGTATTTATTAGTATAATTGATAAATAAAAGAAATAAGACCAGTTATCTACTAAAATAGATTAAATTTCAACAATTATTTAAATATTCATTTGCAGTATCATTTAACATAATTTAAATCTTGTACGCATATAGAAGGATGGACTACAATGAATAGGTTTAGAGAAGGCGTAATACATACGGAGACACCTAAAGTTGGCACGATCTTTCACTTAGACACTTAAACTAGGCCTCTTTCCAATTAGACACGTTTCTTAATTCTTAGGCAATTCTCATACCAATTAGACACTTAAACTAGGCTCTAACCCATGATTTTTTTGGATAATATAACAAATCCCTAAAAATATCCTTACAAATAAACTTAACTTCATAACTAGATTTAGAGCACCTCCAAAACTGTTTTCTCCTTTCCTCTCCTTTCCATTTCTTATGCCAATTAGACCAGATATGCCTGGCATACATCCTAAATTCAGCATTGGGTAAAACTTCATTCAAAGCTGCAGCAAATCCCTACACAATAATTAATAAGCCAGCAAAAAACGTGTCTAATTGGTATGAGAATTGCCTAAGAAACGTGTCTAATTGGAATGAGGGCTAGTTTAAGTGTCTAAGTGAAAGATCGTGCCAACTTTAGGTGTCTCCGTATGTATTACGCCTAAATTATATCAATAAATTTCTACTTTATTATAACATTTCTTTGTTTGTGTAGTACAAACTGAAGAATAAAGCGGGTAGCTTTTCACATACATATTGCCCCGCTACAAGTTGTAGTAATAGAAGATATTAAATCTTTCCTTTCTTTATAGTCTCAATATAACCAACCGCTTTTGCGAATACTTTAGAAGCTCAATAAGTTTCTTTGAGACTTACTACGACACAATATCTTATTGATAATCAATTTTATTTTTCCAAAATAGTAATAATTAACTCTTTCAAAGCTCTCAATTAATTTTTGTTCTACCACATATTCATCAACATCCATATGGTAAATATCTCTTTTAAAGAGAAAGTTATACCATTATGGTCATGGTCAAAATTATTATAGGCAAGATATATCGCTTCTATTACTTCTGCCCTGTAATAATCACATTGCCAGAATATTTTGGCATAATCACAATAGTTATGTGATCAATGATCATTCATGCCATAATAATGGAATTATTTTCTTAATTCATCCCAAACCTCCTTCTATAGGTGAGTGTGGTATATACCATTAGCACGCTCATATTCTTCCAAGAATGAATATGTATTCATAAATCACATGTTGTCACATTCACATCATGAATGGATCATAATCATCCATATGTGTTTTACAAAATTTCATGTCGAATCGATGACAAATATTACTTTCACATAGTGAATGATTATTTTGAGAATACTTATTCTTCTCATTACCACAATGATCACGATTGTAATTTCGTCTATTGCCACGTCCACATCCATTGATACATTTATGGTAATAATTTTATCTTCTTTCACACATATCACTGTCACGACCCGGAATTTCCCACCTTCGGGAGTCGTGATGGCGCCTACTCGTAGAAGCTAGGCAAGCCACACATTTAGATTCCATAATACTTTTGTTTTAAATCTACGTTTGCCAATTAAATCAACAGGAGATAAATAGCTAAACAACAACGGAATTTACAATTTAGCGGAAGACTTTAACGGAGTAAACCAAAATAACAAGGAGAATCCACATATGCCTCTACCCAATACTGGTGTCACAACATTCACGGACTATCTATGATTTACTGCATACAACTGTCTGAAACAAAGAATAAGGCTGTCTCAGATACAAAAGGAAACAGATCATAAATAGAAGTAGAGGAGACGCCGGGCCTACGGACGCCTGCAAGGCTACCTCGGTGTCTCTCTGGACCGAAGACTAACTCCCGCGCTACTGCAGCTGCTGTCCAACGCCTGGATCTGTGCAAAAGAGCACAGAGAGTAGTATCAGCACAACCGACCCTATGTGCTGGTAAATGTCTGGCCTAATCCCGGTGAGGTAGTGACGAGGCTAGGACCAAACCACCAAATAAACCTGTGCAGTTATATGATATACAACGGAAAGTAAAGCAGGACTAAACAAGTAGAGGTGGGAGGGGGGAAACATGCTCCGGGAAATAACGGGTAAAACAGAATATCAAGAGAACTATAAAGGAAACAAAATCCAACCACTAACAAGATTAAATAAAACAAAGGCGGATTTCACTTGCTTCTCACATCTTGTTGCAGGTGTGCAACCCGCTCCCATTTCCTGTATCTCGTGCCAGGCGTGCCACCAGCTCCCATTCCATTGCATCTTTGTTGCGGCGTGCAACCCGATCCAATAAATATATTATATCTATTGCGGTGCGCAACTCGATCCAATAAACATGATATATCTGTTGCGGCGCACAACCCGATCCGTTGAACGTAATATATATCTGTTGCGGCGCGCAACCCGACCCAATATAATATCTATTGCAGCATGAAACCCGATCCAACATATATAATATCTGTTGCGGCGTGCAACCCGATCCATATATACAGCTTACAGTATCACAACAACAATCCCGGCAAGAGATTTACTATAAGTTACACCATCCCGGTAAGGGAACTCAACTGTCCAAATATATATTCCCTAGCAAGGGAGAATTAGCTATAACCACACTTGCTCCAATATCTAACTACCACAACTATAACCAAACTTGATACAACATCTGACTATCACAACTATAACCGAACTTGTTACTACACCTAACTACCTTAGCTATAACCAAACCTACTACAACTCCTAACTACCTCAGCCATAACTATAGTCCTCGCTTAACACAAAGAATCATTAACCTAAGCATCCGTAATATCAATTAAGAACACAGTGCAAGGGATGCACAACTCGACAATAGCCCGCCAAGGGACAACATAATGATCTTTTCTCTTTCTCACTTTTACTTCACAATTCACTTCACAACTCAAGCCAATGCTCTAGAAGTTCGATTATCACTTACAGTTTCGCAATTCGTTCTACGGCTGGAGCCAACGCTCCTCAATATTCATAAGTCATGATTCTTTCCACAACTTTACACAACAAATAGAAATACTCATCAAGGCATGAATAATACAACGAATTCATGAAATCACAACATAAGACTCACGGTCATGCTTGACACCAACGTATAGATACTCGTCACCATGCCAATACATCGTACTCGACAATTACCACATAGCAAATAGGACTCAACTCCTAATCCCTCAAGCTAGGGTTAGACCAAACACTTACCTTAACTTCTACGGCCAAGTCAATCCACAACAATCGCTTTTCCTCTCGAATTCGGCTCCAACTCAATCAAATCTATACAATAATGACTTCATAATATCAATATATGCTAAACAAATCAAACCCAATGCCTAATTATAGATTTCCAAGCTTTCTTCCCAAAATCCCAAAATTGACCCCGGGCCCGCTTGGTCAAAACACGAGGTTCAGACCAAATTCATATCCCTCATTCACCCACGAGTCCGAATATATAATTTGTTTTCAAATTCGATCCCAAAACGAGGTCTAAATCAAGAAAAGTAAAAGCCCTAACTCTACCCATTTCCCCCCAATTTCTACCCTAAATTACATGTTTTAGGCTTAGGAATTCAATAGATATTGATGGAAAATGAAGAAAACGAGTTGAAATTTACTAACCCAAGAAGTAAATGCTGAAAAGATGCTTCAAAAATCGCCCTAGAACCTTGGAGAAGAAGAAGTTTGTGAAGTCTTGTAAAAATCCCGAAATGGTTCTGTTTTTGGGTTTTAAACATAACTGGGCAAAATTGCCCTTCGCGTTCCCGGAAGGAAGGTCGCGTTCGCGAAGGGTAGACTTGACAAACCATCGCGTTCGCGATAGGGAGAGTGCGAACGCGAAGTGAAAGGCTGGGGGTCCAGGATTTGTTCTACGCGAACGCGTGGGCTATCACGCGAACGCGGTGAAGGAATCTGGCAAACTACGCGAACGCTGTCAAAGGTATGCGATCGCAAAGAGGAAAAGAGGGCTAAGCCCTCAAGGTCAAATAACACTACGCGATCGCGGGGTTTGATGCGAACGCGATGAAGGAAAAACATAAAGCTTTGCGAACGCGGAAGAGGCGTCGCGAACGCGAAGAACAAAGGGACCTGCATATGCTGAAGCCATTTTCTGAAATTTTCCTAAGTCCGAAACCACTCCGAAACACTCCCGAGCCCTTGGGGCTCCTAACCAAGCACATGCACTAACTCCACAACATCCTACGAACTTAACCGTGCGATCAAATCGCCAAAATAACATCAAAAACAACGAATCAAACCTCAAAATCACTAGTTTTTCTTCAACCTTCATAAACTTTTAAATTTAGAGTTTTAAGTCCGAAACACGTCAAACGACGTCCAATTTCAACCAAACTTCACAGAAATATCTTAAACCACGTATAAGACCTGTACCGGGCGCCGGAACCAAAATACGGGCCCGATACCAACATGTTCTAACCAATTTTCATTTCAATTTTCTTTGTAAGTTTCAGAAAAACAATTTTACTTAAAAATTCATTTCTCGGGCTTAGGACCTCGGAATTCGATTCCGGGCATACGCCCAAGTCCCTTATTTTCCTACGGACCCTCCGGGACCGTCAAATCACGGGTCCGGGTTCGTTTTTCCAAAATATTGACCGAAGTCAAACTTATTTATTTTAATATCAAATTTTAGCATTTTTTCATAGAATTTCATATTTAAGCTTTCCGGCTACGCGCCCAAACTACGCACGAAAATCGAGGCAACCCTAAATGAGGTTTTCAAGGCCTCGGAAGTACAAAATGGGTAAGAAAACAGGTGATGACCCTTTGGGTCGTCACATTCTCCACCTCTAAAACAATTGTTCGTCCTCGAACGGGCAGAAGAAGGAAGTACCTGAGTCGGGGAATAGATGGGGATAAAGGCTCTGCATATCAGACTCGGACTCCCAGGTCGATGCCTCAGGAGGCTGACCTCTCCACTGAACACGAACAGAAGGGAAACTCTTGGACCTCAACTGACGAACCTGCCGGTCTAGAATAACTACCGGCTCCTCCTCATAAGACAAGTCCTTGTCCAACTGGACAGTGCTGAAATCTAACACGTGGGCTGGATCGTCGTGATACCTCCGAAGCATGGGCACATGAAATACTGGATGCACGGCTCATAAGCTAGGCGGCAATGCAAGTCTATAGGCCACCTCTCCCACTCGATCAAGAATCTCAAACGGACGAATGAACCTAGGGCTAAGCTTGCCCTTCTTGCCGAATCTCATCACGCCTTTCATAGGCGACACTCGGAGCAACACCCACTCACCAACCATGAAAGCTACATCTTGAACCTTACGATCTGCATAACTCTTTTGCCTAGACTGAGCTGAACGAAGCCTATCCTAAATGATCTTGACCTTGTCCAAGGCCTCCTGAACCAAATCTGTACCCAACAACCGAGCCTCTCCCGGCTCAAACCATCCAACCGGAGACCGATACCGCCTACCATATAAAGCCTCATAAGGAGCCATCTGGATGCTCTACTGGTAGCTGTTGTTGTAGGCAAACTCCGCTAAAGGCAAAAACTGATCCCACAAACCTCTAAAGTCAATAACACAAGCTCGAAGCATATCCTCTAGAATCTGAATAGTCCGCTCGAACTGACCGTCCATCTGGGGATGAAATGATGTGCTCAAATCGACCCGTGTGCCCAACTCTCGCTGCACTGCTCTCCAGAAGCGCGAGGTAAACTACGTACCCCGATCCGAAGTGATAGACACGGGCACACCATGAAGGCGAACAATCTCCCGAATATAGATCTCAGCAAACCTCTAAGAAGAATAGGAGACTGCCACATGAATGAAATGCGCTGACTTGGTCAGCCTATCAACAATGACCCATATCGCATCGAACTTCTTCCGAGTCAGCGGAAGTCCAGTAATGAAGTCCATAGTGATCTACTCCCACTTCCACTCGGGAAGCTCAGTCCTCTGAAATAAACCACTAGGCCTCTGATGCTCATACTTAACATGCGACAATTCAAACAACGAGCCACATATGCTACGATATCCTTCTTCATTCTACGCCACTAATAATGCTGCCGCAGATTCTTATACATCTTCACGACGCCGGGATGAATAGAGTACCGGAACTATGGGCCTCCTCTAAAATAAACTCTCGAAGCCCATCCACATTGGGCACACAAACTCGCCCCTGCAATATCAAGACTCCATCCGTATCTAATGTAACCTATCTGGCACCTCCTCGCTGCACCGTGTCTCTAAGGACACGCAAATGGGGATCATCAAACTGCCGATCACGGATATACTCCAATAATGAAGAACGAGCGACCGTGCAAGCTAACACACGACGGGGCTAAAAAATATCCAGTCTCACGAACTGATTGGCCAAAGCCTGAAAATCCAAAGCAAGCGGCCTCTGACTGACCGGAACATAAGCAAGACTGCCCATACTGGCTGACTTCCTACTCAAAGCATCGGCCACCACATTGGCCTTCCCCGGGTGATATAAGATAGTGACATCATAATCCTTCAACAACTCCAGCCACCTACTCTGCCTCAAATTCAACTCCTTTTACTTGAACAAGTACTGAAGACTCTTATGATCAGTGAACACCTCACATATAGTGCCTCCAAATCTTCAATACGTGAACAATGGCTGCCAACTCTAAATCATGCACTGGATAGTTCTTCTCATGAATCTTCAACTGTCTCAAAGCATAGGCAATGACCTTGCCATCCTACATCAACATTGCACCAAGCCCAATACGGGAAGCACCACAATAAACTATATAAGGCCCTGATCCTGTGGGCAAAACCAATACCGGTGCCGTGGTCAGAGCTGTCTTGACCTTCTGAAAGCTCGCCTCACACTCACCCGACCATCTAAACTAGGCACCCTTCTAGGTCAACCTGGTCATCGGGGCTGCAATAGATGAAAACCCCTCCACAAACCGACGATAGTAGCCTGCCAACCCCAAGAAACTCCGAATCTCTGTAGCTGATGCTAGTCTAGGCCAGTTCTTGACTGCCTCAATCTTCTTCGGGTCCACCTGAATACCCTCTGCTGATGCAACGTGACCCAGAAATGCAACTGAACTCAGCCAGAACTCACACTTGGAGAACTTGGCATATAACTGACTATCCCTCAGAGTCTGAAGAACCACTCTAAGGTGCTGCTCGTGCTCCTCCTGGCTGCGGGAGTATATCAAAATATCATCAATAAAGACTATCACGAAAAAGTCCAAATAAGGCCTGAACACTCAGTTCATTAAGTCCATGAAAGCTGCTGGGGCATTTGTCAACCCGAATGACATAACCAAGAACTCATAATGCCCGTACCGAGTGCGGAAAGCTGTCTTAGGGACATCGGATGCCCTAATCCTCAACTGATGGTAGCCAGATCGCAAGTCAATCTTGGAGAATACCCTGGCACCCTGAAGCTAGTCGAACAAATCATCAATCCTTGGCAGTGGATACTTATTCTTGACCGTTACCTTGTTCAATTGCTGGTAATCTATGCACATCCTCATTGACCCATCCTTTTTCTTGACAAATAACACCGGCACGCCCCCAAGGAAAAACACTGGGTCTAATGAAACCCTTCTCAAGCAAATCCTGCAACTGGTCCTTTAACTCTTTCAACTCCGGCGGGGCCATACGATATGGCGGGATAGAAATGGGCTGAGTGCCCGGAGCCAAATCAATGCAAAAATCAATGTCCCTATCGAGTGGCATACCCGGCAGGTCTGAAGGGAAAACATTAGGAAACTCCCAGACAATGGCTACAGAATCAATAGGAGGGACCTCAGCACTGGAATCACAAACATAAGCCAAATAGGCCAAACACTCCTTCTCGACCATACGCCGAGCCTTCACGTACAAGATAACACTGCGGTAGAATGACCTGGAGTACCTCTCCACTTTAAACGAGGCATACCCAGCAAAGCTAAGGTCACAGTCTTGGCATGACAGTCCAAGGTAGCGTGGTAAGGTAATAGCCAGTCCATCTCCAATATAACATCAAACCAACCATGTCCAGAAGAAGCAAATCTACACGAGTCTCAAAACCGCCAATAACCACTATACGTGAACAATGGACGCAATCCCCCCACAATAGAATCACCCACCGACGTAAACATATAAACAGGGCACTCAAAGAATCACTAGGCATGACCCGATACGGCGCAGAATAAAATCGAAGCTCCCCTACCATAAACCAGAACTTTACCTGCACCTCGACCTCTAATACCTTTACCTCCACCTCTAGCATCTCTGCCTCCACCTCTAATACCTCTACCTCCACCTCTAATACCTCTACCTCCCTCTGAGTGATATGGAGAAACTCCTCTAGAAATAGCTACGCCAACTGCTCCCAAGTCGAAATTGACGATCCGACTGGTCTAGCCAAGCAATAATCTCTCCACCAAGTCTTGGCGGATCCAACCAAGCGAAAAGTAGCAAAATTGACCCCATTGGTCTCAACTATCCCCATGTTTCAAAGAACCTCATGACAGCTGTGTTAAAAATCCTGGGGGTCCTCAGTAGATGCACCGCTGAATGTAATAGTGAAGAGCTTGGGAAACTTATGCAATCCCCACAAAGCCTCCGATGACATGGCTGAGCTATCACCGGTCTATTCTGCCGCTCGGCTGAAGAAGCGGTACATGACATCGTCATTCGCGAAAGGACAAGAGTAGAAATTCAATCAGCATTGTGAAACCAAACTGCACGACAAGAAAGAAAAATGTGAAACTTTTCCTAACTCGGTAGCCTCTGGGGGATAAATACAGACGTCTCCGTACCGATCCCTCAGACTCTACTAAGCTTGTCCGTGAGTTGTGAGACCTATGCAACCTAGAGCTGTGATACCAACTTGTCACGACCCGGAATTTCCCACCTTCGGGAGTCGTGATGGCGCCTACTCGTAGAAGCTAGGCAAGCCACACATATAGATTCCATAATACTGTTGTTTTAAATCTACATTTCCCAATTAAATCAACAGGAGATAAATATCTAAACAACAACGGAATTTACAATTTAGCGGAAGACTTTAACGGAGTAAACCAAAATAACAAGGAGAATCCACATATGCCTCAACCCAAGACTGGTGTCATAACATTCACGGACTATATAAGATTTACTACATACAACTGTCTGTAACAAAGAATAAGGTCTGTCTCGGATACAAAAGAAAACAGATCATAAATAGAAGTAGAGGAGACACCGGGCCTGCGGACGCCTGCAAGGCTACCTCAGTGTCTCGCTGGACCGAAGACTAACTCCCGCGCTACTGCAGCTGCTGTCCAACACCTGGATCTGTGCAAAAGAGCACAGAGAGTAGTATCAGCACAACTGACCCCATGTGCTGGTATGTGTCTGGCCTAACCCATGCGAGGTAGTGACGAGGCTAGGACCAAAGCACCAAATAAACCTGTGCAGTTATATGATATACAACGGAAAGTAAAGCAGGACTAATCAAGTAGAGATGGGAGGGGGGAAACATGCTCCGGGAAATAACAGGTAAAACAGAATATCAAGAGAACTATAAAGGAAAAAAATCCAACCACTAACAAGATTAAAGAAAACAAAGGCGGATTTCACTTTCTTCTCACATCTTGTTGCAGGCATGCAACCCGCTCCCATTTCCTGTATCTCGTGGCAGGCGTGCCACCCGCTCCCATTCCATTACATCTTTGTTGCGGCGTGCAACCCAATCTAATAAATATACTATATCTATTGCGGCGCGCAACCCGATCCAATAAACATGATATATCGGTTGCGGCGCGCAACCCGATCCGATAAACGTAATATATATCTGTCGCGGCGCGCAACCCGACCCAATATAATATCTATTGCGGTGTGCAACCCGATCCAACATATATAATATCTGTTGCGGCGTGCAACCCGATCCATATATACAGCTTACAGTGATCACAACAACAATCCCGGCAAGGGATTTACTATAAGTTACACCATCCCGGTAAGGGAACTCAATTGTCCAAATATATATGCCCTGGCAAGGGAGAATTAGCTATAACCACACTCGTTCCAATATCTAACTACCACAGCTATAACCAAACTTGATACAACATCTGACTATCACAACTATAACCGAACTTGTTACTACACCTAACTACCTTAGCTATCACCAAACCTATTACAACTCCTAACTACCTCAGCCATAACTATAGTCCTCACTTAACACAAAGAATCATTAACCTAAGCATCCGTAATATCAATTAAGAACACAGTGCAAGGGATGCACAACTCGACAATAGCCCGCCAAGGGACAACATAATGATCTTTTCTCTTTCTCACTTTTACTTCACAATTCACTTCACAACTCAAGACAATGCTCTAGAAGTTCAATAATCACTTACACTTTCGCAATTCGTTCTATGGCTGGAGCCAACGCTCCTCAATATTCATAAGTCACGATTCTTTCCACAACTTTACACAACAAATAGAAATACTCATCAAGGCAGGAATAATACAACGAATTCATGAAATCACAACATAAGACTCACGATCATGCTTGACACCAACGTATAGATACTCGTCACCATGACTATACATCATACTCGACAATTACCACATAGCAAATAGGACTCAACTCCTAATCCCTCAAGCTAGGGTTAGACCAAACACTTACCTCAACTTCCACTGCCAAGTCAATCCACAACAACCGCTTTCCCTCTCGAATTCGGCTCCAACTCAATCAAATCTATATAATAATGACTTCATAATATCAATATATGCTAAACAAATCAAACCCAATGCCTAATTATAGATTTCCAAGCTTTCTTCCCAAAATCCCAAAATTGACCCCGGGCTCGCTTGGTCAAAATACGAGGTTCGAACCAAATTCATATCCCACATTCACCCACGAGCCCGAATATATAGTTTGTTTTCAAATTCGACCCCAAAACGAGGTCTAAATCAAGAAAAGTAAAAGCCCTAACTCTACCCATTTCCCCCCAATTTCTACCCTAAATTACATGTTTTAGGCTTAGGAATTCAATAGATATTGATGGAAAATGAAGAAAACGAGTTGAAATTTACTAACCCAAGAAGTAAATGCTGAAAAGATGCTTCAAAAATCGCCCTAGAACCTTGGAGAAGAAGAAGTTTGTGAAGTCTTGTAAAAATCCCGAAATGGTTCTATTTTGGGGTTTTAAAAATAACTGGGCAAAATTGCCCTTCGCGTTCGCGGAAGAAAGGTCGCGTTCGCGAAGGGTAGACTTGACAAACTATCGCGTTCGCGATAGGGAGAGTGAGAACGCGAAGAGAAAGGCTGGGGGGTCCAGGATTTGTTCTACGCGAACACGTGGGCTATCACGTGAACGCGGTGAAGAAATCATGCAAACTACGCAAACGCAGTCAAAGGTATGCGATCGCGAATAGGAAAAGAGGGCTAAGCCCTCAGGGTCAAATAACACTTCGCGATCGCGGGGTTTGATGCGAACGCGGTGAAGGAAAAACATAAAGCTTCGCGAACGCGGAAGAGGCATCACGAACGTGAAGAACAAAGGGACCTGCATATGCTGAAGCCATTTTCTGAAATTTTCCTAAGTCCGAAACCACTCCGAAACACTCCCGAGCCCTTGGGGCTCCTAACCAATCACATGCACTAACTCCACAACATCCTACGAACTTAACCGTACGATCAAATCGCCAAAATAACATCAAAAACAACGAATCAAACCTCAAAATCACTACTTTTTCTTCAACCTTCATAAACTTTCAAATTTAGAGTTTTAAGTCCGAAACACGTCAAACGACGTCCAATTTCAACCAAACTTCACAGAAATATCTTAAACCACGTATAAGACCTGTACTGGGCGCCGGAACCAGAATACAAGCCCGATACCAACACGTTCTAACCAATTTTCATTTTAATTTTCTTTGTAAATTTCAGAAAAACAATTTTACTCAAAAATTCATTTCTCGGGCTTAGAACCTCGGAATTCGATTCCGGGCATACGCCCAAGTCCCATATTTTGCTACGGACCCTCCAGGACCGTCAAATCACGAGTCCGGATCCGTTTTCCCAAAATGTGGACCGAAGTCAAACTTATTCATTTTAATATCAAATTTTAGCATTTTTTCATAGAATTTCATATTTAAGCTTTCCGGCTACGCGCCCAGACTGCGCACGCAAATCGAAGCAACCCTAAATGAGGTTTTCAAGGCCTCGGAAGTACAAAATGGGTAAGAAAATAGGTGATGACCCTTTGGGTCGTCACAATCACATATTGCTATCATATTTTTTTAAGGGAATGACAATGAAGCAAATTCAATGGGACGAGCTTCCACTTCTTGTGCTCGCAATCATACATGAATTTGATCATGGCAAGACATAGAAATTTTACCACGTCGAGTGGTTATAATTTCTAACAAACTCCATAGAGTTATAATCAAAATTTCTTGTCTTTGCTTATATTTAAAATCAAATTATAAAATGTCAATGATTTAAAAGAGAAAAATAAAGTAAGATACTTATCCTAATTGATTTTTGAAGGAAGTTCATGGAACAATTGATAATTATTATACTCAATCCCAAAGCTTCTACTCAATTGGTTAGAGTCTCGTGCTGATAACGTCTAATAAACAATAAAGAAAAATAGAGTATTGCAAAGAAAAGTAGTGAGAGAACTCTTATTGATTTTGGGATGAATTACAATGGAATAGAACCCTCTAATTATAGGGAAAGAGTGACTCAGCCTCCAAGTAATAATCCCTAAAATCTCTCTAAAATATAATCATTCACCTTAAATACAATTCTATTTATAACAAAAAGAAAAATACTCATTTGTTGAAATGAAAAAAAAGTACTCAATCTATAACATAAAAGAAACTACCATTAATAATATTCCTATTTAGGGTGGTGTCACGACCCACGTTCGCCCTCCGTAAACTGTCGTGACGGCAGCTAGTCTCTACGACTAGGTAAGCCTAACAATTTGCAGAAAAAGAAAATGAAAGATAAACTAGCCAACACTGTGGATAAAATATAAATAAAACATTTAAGATGCCTCTCGACATATAAAATATAAACTCTCAAACTGAATCAACTCCAAAAACCCGAAATCTCATGAAATCACAAGCTATGGAATAACTACAAAATGTTCTAACTCCAGAATGTCTAAACAAAAATAAATATAGGAGAGCTAAAGCTAGAAGAGAGAATAGAGAGGGACTCCTCGGTCTGCGGACGCGACAGATATACCTCGAAGTCTCTAAAGATCGCCTCACCTCACTGGAAATAGGGCTGAGCCAAAGAACCTGGATCTGCATATGAAAAACATGTGCAGGAAAGGGCATGAGTACACCACAAGGTTCTCAGTAAGTGTCAAGCCTAACCTCGGTCGAATAGTGACGAGGAAGGTCAGGGCCCTACAGATTATAGATGAAAAACAAGGTAAATCAGTATAGAATACGACAATATAATTAAAATGCTAACAGTCTATAATGAATAAAAACACAAAAAGAATCTAACTCAGTACACAAAAATTGTAACAGGGGATCTCCCGGGATATCGTCCCGTAGTCCAAACATAAATGTCTAGAGGATCTCCTGGGATATCGTCCCGCAGTCCGAATCATAAATGTGCAAGGGAAACTCCCGACCAATCTGTAGTCCCAAAGTAAATATCCAGTACGGGGAATCTACCAGGTGTTGTCCCGTAGTCCCAATCATAAATGTGCAGGGGGATCTACCGGAATACCGATCCGTAGTCCCAAAGTAAACAAGCAGGGTGATCTCCCGGGATATCGTCCCGTAGTCCCAAAGTAAACACACAACCATCTCAGAAAAATATATAGTTCTATTCAAGAGTTAAATAGAAATTTCTACTCTAACATGCTGCACAGAGTAAAAGTAGGCAATTTAGACAGGTAAGACAATTAAGTCACGTAGGCATGCTTTTCCTAATCTAAACAAGAGGCTTCAAGTACAAGTATTTGCCAAATTACAGGAAAACATAGGTATTAGCTTAATGAAAATGAGACTTCCAACAATTAGCACGTGTACGTACTCATCACCTCACGTACATGGCACTCATATAACAACAATACCAAATCCTAAGGGGAGTTCCCCTACACAAGGTTAGACAAGCCACTTACCTCGAACCAGCTCAATCAACTCGAAATCACGTCCTTGCCACGAGTACTCGACTCCAAATGGCCCAAATCTATTCAAATTAGTTGCATAATGTTAATATAACTTCAAGTAACTAGTTCAACTAATAAATTCGAAGCTAACACGCGAAATTAGGAAAATTGCCCAAAACGTCCCCTGGGCCCACATCTCGAAATCGGATAAAATTTGCAAAACTAGAATCCTCACACTCTCACGAGTTCATACATACCAAATACATGAAAATCGAACTACAAACGACCCCACAAATCCCCAAATCCAAGTCTCCAATTTCAAACCCTAAACCCCCAATTCTAACCTTTATTTTACATAAATTTCTTGCCAAATCAGTAGAATAATACCATATAAACGAGTTTGGGTTCCAAAAATCTTACCCCTTTAAACTTCCTTGAATCCTCTCTCAAAAACCTCCCAAAAGCTCAATTCTCGGATAAAAATGGTGAAAGAATGGGCTAAATCGCGACAAAAACCTTATATAGGTTCTGGCCCAGGGTTTCCGCACTTGCGGCCATTTCCTCGCACCTGCGGACCCGCACCTGCAATCCCAGGTGCGCATCTGCAAAAATTCACTTAAATGCACTGGCTGCACATGCGCTTCACTCACCGAATCTGCGGTCTCGCAGGTGCGATAAAGCACCCGCACCTGCGACTCCTGATTTTCCTTCCTCTGGCCGTATCTGCTACTAGACACGCGCTTTTACGGGCCCGCACCAGCGGTCCCCAATCTGCAGGTGCGGTTATGACGGCACTTCAGCAGCTGAAGCTGCTTCCAAATCTCCCAATTTTCTTCCGTCAATCTTACGTAATCATCCCGAGGTCCCCGGGACCTCAACCAAAAGTAAGAACAAGTCATATACCACTATTCAAACTTGTACCAATCTTCGGAACACTCGAAACAACATCGAATCATCAAAACACCCTCGGATTCAAGCCTAAGGATTCCAAAACTTCCAATTTTCGCTTTCGATCAAAAAGTCTATCAAACCTCGTCCGAATGACCTGAAATTTTGCACACACGTCCCAAATTACACAACAGACCTACTCCAACTTCCGGAATTCCATTTCGACCCCGATATCAAAATCTCACTATCAAACCGGAAACTTTAAAAATTCGATTTTCGGCATTTCAAGCCTAATTAAGCTACGGACCTCCAAAACACAATCCAAACATGCCCCTAACCCCAAAATCATCCAACGGAGCTAACGGAACAAACGGAATTCCATTCCGAGGCTGTCTTCACACTGCTCTGACCATGGTTCAAATTCTAATGCTTAAACTCTCATTTAGGGACTAAGTATCCCAAAACACTCTGAAATCCGACAACTTACAATAGCAGAAACAAACGCGGGGAATGTAGTTATTAGGGGATCGGGGCGTTAATTCTTAAAACGACCGGTCGGGTCGTTACATCCTCCCCTTATTAAAGCATTCGTTCGTCCTCGAACGAGCATAAAGACATACCTGAAGTAGTGAAAAGATGAGGGTAATGGTTGCGCATATCCTGCTCGGTCTCCCAAGTTGCCTCCTCGACCGGCTGACCCCGCCACTGAACCTTCACTTATGCAATGTTCTTTGACCTCAACTTTCGAACCTGCTTTTCCAATATCGCCACTGGCTCCTCAATGCAAGATAGATCCTTGTCCAACTGAACTGAATTGAAATTCAACACGTGCGACGGATCACCGTGATACCTCCGGAGCATCGAAACATGAAATGCCGGATGAACTCCTGCCAAGCTGGGAGGTAAGGCAAGCTCATAGGCAACCTCCCCAACACGCTGCAATATCTCAAAACGGCCAATAAACCTCGGACTCAATTTCCCTTTCTTCCCAAATCTCATAACGCCCTTCATAGGCGAAACCCGAAGTAAGAACCGCTCTCCAACCATGTAGGAAACATCACGAACTTTCCGGTCTGCATAACTCTTTTGTCTGGACTGGGTTGTACGGAGTCTATCCTGAATCATCTTAACCTTCTCCAAAGCATCATGTACCAAGTCTGTGCCCAATAATCTTGCTTCGCCCGGCTCGAACCAACCCACCGGGAACCTACACCGCCTACCATACAAGGCCTCATACGGTGCCATCTGAATGCTGGACTGGTAGCTTTTGTTGTAGGAAAACTCTGCCAGTGGCAAGAACTGATCCCAAGAACCTCCAAACTCCATCACACATGCACGGAGCATATCCTCAAGAATCCGAATAGTGTGCTCGGACTGTCCGTCCGTCTAGGGGTGAAATGTTGTACTCAACTCCACCCGAGTACCCAACTCATGTTGTACGGCCCTCTAGAACCGTGATGTGAACTAAGCACCTTTATCTGAAATGATCGAAACCGGAATACCATGCAGACGAACAAATCTCCCGTATATAAATCTCTACTAACCGCTCCGAAGAGTAGGTAGTACACACATGAATGAAATGCGCAGACTTGGTCAGCCAATCCACAATCACCCAAATGGTATCGAACTTCCTCAAAGTCCGTGGGAGCCCAACTACGAAGTCCATGGTGATCCGCTCCCACTTTCACTCCGGAATCTCTATCTGTCGAAGCAACCCACCCGGCCTCTGGTGCTCATACTTTACTTGCTGACAATTGAGGCACCGAGATACAAACCCAACTATAACTTTCTTCATCTGCCTCCACCAATAGTGTTGTCTCAAATCTTGGTACATCTTCGCGGCACCCGAATGGATGGAATACCGCGAACTATGTGCCTCTTCTAGAATCAACTCCCGAAGCCCATCAACATTTGGTACACATACCCGACCCTGCATCTTCAATACCCCGTCGTCACCAATAGTCACATCTCTGGCATCACAGTATAGAACCTTGTCCTTGAGGACAAGCAAATGAGGGTCATCATGCTAACGCTTTCTGATACGATCAAATAAAGATGACCGAGAAATCACGCAAGCTAGAACCCGACTGCGCTCCGAAAGATCCAATCTCACAAACTGGCTGGCTAAGGCCTAAACATCCATCGCCATGGGCCTCTCCGCTGCTGCTAGATACTTGCTCATGACTCGTAGAACCTACGAACCTAGTGCTCTGATACCAGCTTGTCACGACCCAAAATTCACTAGTCGTGATGGCACCTAACCCAACCCGTTAGGTCAACTAATTAATAGTTAACACAATTCTAATAAAATAAAGGTGACCAACAAATGATATATATGGATTCCATATAATATCCCAAGGACCGGTAGTACAAGTCATGAGCTACTAAGACTGGATTATTACAGAAACTGATATGAAATGAATATAACTTCTGTATGAAATGTACATAAACAAATTCAACTCTAAAACTACCCAGGGACAAGTGTTAGCCACACCCGGAAGGCACAAATATTTTCAGAGTCAACTCCCGTCATCTACTGCAGCTCCGCTCCAAGATCTGCACGCAAGGTGCAGAATTGTAGTATGAGTACAATCGATCCCATGTACTCAATAAGTATCTTGACTAACCTCGGTAAAGTAGTGACGAGGCTTTTTTTGTTAAAAGATAGTCATTGATATAACATGTGCAAAAGACTAGCAATAGAACAATACTAGAACATAACCGAAAAGAGTATAAGAAATAAACATGCGAAGCAGTAAATGATTGCTAGAAGAAATCATGATTTATATTCCTCAATATCACGATCAATCCTTTCCTTAGAGCGATAACCAACAAACCACAGTAGTAAATCCATAACTTTCATAGTGTGAGAAATGTACTCAAGATATCAAACCAAATGACACAGTAACACCCTTCGTGCATTTATCTAATCCTCACAAAATATTCGCATAACAGTACCAATCAGGTGAATAAGATACCAATAACAGTAATGCCAAAGTGGATATACATAAGTAGCAATAATGAACAAGACAATACATATAGACAAAGGTAACAGACTAGGTAGAAGGCATAGAAGTAATGACATCAATTAGAAAAGGAGAACATAAAATTCACTAACTAACATGGTAGAAGGCCTAGATGTACATATAACAAAAAGAGGGAAAGCATGATCTTTATGACCTAACAAATAGAAGGCATGAATAACTAACATAGTAGAAGGCTTATACGAAAGTGCAACAAGTGAGGAATGGCATAGATGTAGGTATGGCAAACAAGAAGGAAAGACATGATATTTGCAAGTTAAGCAGCTAGAAGGAATGGATAATACAACTACAATTGAGGTAAAGGACAATGACAGAACAACAACGACAAGTCATATAGAAAACGTAGGTGCAACAGTAATAGCTCAAGATAAAAGGCTTGAATATATACACAAGGAAAAGATATCACAACATAATGCATGCCTCTCATCCTCGCCTGCACGGAAACACCCTTCGTTCCATGAACGCATGATAATATAAAAACATGATAATGTAAATAAATGGCACGGAATCACCTTTCCTGCTTTTACTCCTTCTTCACATGATAATGTAAATGAAAACATGATAATGTAAATGAAATGGCACGTCATCACCCTTCGTGCTTTTACTCTCACCTCACATGATAATGAAATGAGATCATGATAATGTAAATGAAATGACACGGCATCACCCTACGTGCTTTTACTCTCATCCTCACATGATAATGTAAATGAAATGGCATGGCATCACCATTCGTGCTTTACACTCTTCCTCACATGATAATGTATATGCAATGGCATGGCATCACCCTTCGTGCTTTTACTCTCTTCCTCACATAATAATATAAATGAAATGGCACGGCATCACTGTTCGTGCTTTACACTCTTCCTCGCATGATAATGTATATTCAATGGCACGGCATCACCCTTCTTGCTTTACGCTCTTACTCACCAAGAACATGTATATCAAAGACAAGCAAGGTAAGAAGCATGAATAACATCAAGGAGAGTGATTAAATGAATATTCCAAAAGAACATCAATCACATCTTTCAAGCCAATAACAAATTAATAAACCTCAAGAACTTTATTGTCCAAATATTTTAACAAGTCTCAAAAATGATCTTCAACACAAGTATATGATCTCAAAATTAACGGTCATAGCGATTTATTAGTGATTAAGCATAGGGATGACCGAATTTAACATGTAAATGGTTTCACAAAAATTTATCAAATTTTAATCAAGTTATAATAAGCTAAATCTTGGTTTCTAGCATTTAATTTCATATTCATAGTAATCTAAGAGTTAAGTAAGCCATGAAACAAGAGTGTCACGTAATTCTACAAGGCACAAGAAATCGTATAATTTACCCCCGAGCATGATAAATCATGGCACATGCATATACGTTCGTCTCCTCATATATGCATCACCCCAAATGTAGCAAACAATGGCAATTAGCAAAAAAATCCCCCAACAAAGTTGGGCAAGACACTTCCCTCAAACAAGCCAAATTGATACACTAGAAGCGCCATCCCGCTCAAATCATCCTCCGAACAGCTCGAAACTAGCCAAAAGCAACTCAAAATCATCAAATAATGCCATAGGAAGCACACCCAATCGATAAAGGTCGAATCTTTACACATCTACTCAAAGTCAACCAAAAAGACAAACCCGGACCCACACCTCGGAACCCAACAAAACTTATAAAATCTAACAACCTATTTATTTACGAGTCCAACCATACCAATTTCACTCAATTCCGACTCCGAATCGATGTTCAAAACTTAAAATTTTAATTTAGAAAAGTTTAGATAAAAAACCTCAATTTCTCTTTCGAAATCATCAATCAAATGCCAAAAACGAAGATGGAATCACGGAATATAATCAAAACCAAGTAAAAAACACTTACCCCTATCTCCGTGGTGAAAATTGCCTCCAAAATTGCTCAAATCCGAGCTTCATAACTCAAAATATGATAAAATGAATCAAGATCCGATAATAGAGTACTTATAACCACTGAACAGAAATACTCATCGCGATCGCGGGAATCCCTTCGCGATCGCGAAGCACAGACGCGACTGCCACCAAATTACACTTCACGTTCGTGGCACGTTCCTCGCGAACGCGACTCACAGTTGACTCAGAATTTCGCGAACGCGGCTCACTCTATGCGAACGCGATTAAGAAGGCCTCCAGCTCCAGCACCCAGTTCACACTATGCTATTGCAATCCAGCATTCGCGCATGCAGAAAAGACTTGCCCCAACTCCGCGTGAATGCAGTCGACCTGTCGCAAACGCTCTGAAGAATATCCCCCAGTTCCATAAATCACTACGCAATTGCAGCCATTTCTTCGCGATCGCGAAGAATAGTAGAGACATCAGAAACTAGCAACTCCAAGCCAACTCGGAATGATCCGAAAATCACACGAGCCCCACGGGACCCTGTCCGAACATACAAGTCCCAAAACATAATACGGACATGCTCGACGCCTCAAATCCACATAACAACATCAAAACCACGAACCGCACCTCAAATCGAGCTAAATGAAATTTTTGAACTTTCAATTTTCAAAACTTGTGCCGAACCATATCAAGTCAACTCGGAATGACCTCAAATTTTGCACACAAGTTCCAAATGATATAACGAACCTATTCCAACTCCTGAAACCAAAATACAAACCTGATGTAATCAAAGTCAACTTCCAGTCGAACCTATGAACATTCCAACATTCTAATTTGCCAATTAACGCCGAAACTTTCAAGAAACATCCAAATGCAAATCCGGGCATACAACCAAGTCCAAAATCACCACCCGGACCTAACGGAACCATCAAAACTCCAATCTGGGGTCAAACATGCAAAAGTCAAACATGGTCAACTCTTCCAACTCAAAGCTTCTAACATGAGAATCCTTCTTCCGAATCAATCCCGAATCACCTGAAAACTAAAACCAACGATTGACACAAGTCATAATACGTCATATAAAGCTACTCAAGACTTCAAACAGCCGAACAGAATGCAAATTCTTAAAATGATCGGTCGGGTCATTACAATAAAATTTTGATAAGTGAATATATATTTAGTAAAAATTAAAAAAACTGATAAACATATGATCTATTATAATATTCTAACGGGAGAATTTGCTTAGTAACACATGATAGTTATTTTCTTAGTCGTCTAACAATAATCTTTTGTTGACGTGTGCTTTCAAGGTTAACTGAATTTAATAATCAAACATAAAAATCAGTATGAAACCTAAACCATATGTTAAATTTAATTTTAAAATTATCAAAAACTATTTCAAAATTGAAAAAGATAAAAGAATTTAACAGATCTTGAAATAAATATGAAAGAACAAAGAGATTGACGTACTTCAGTAAAACTTGATAAGAAAGTGATGATACAACCTATTTTAAAGTAAATAAAAATGAATGCAATTCATAGTTCTATTAAATATTACTTCTCGTAAGAGGATCACAAATATTTCTAGACACTTTCTAAAGAAAATTCTATATAAACCTTAAAAGTATATACAAAAATTATATATTTATATGTCGGTTTGGTTCGAGTTTTTTTATTCATTTCCAAACAAAATTAAACCAAACCTAATCGGATTTTGTAATTGATTTGATTTGCCTTTTCGATTTGATGTGATTTTTCGGTTAGGTTTGAACACCCCTAGTTGTGTGTGTACAACACGGGTTGATAGTTATTTTTTTTCAAAAGAAAAGAGAATAAATAGGTTTATAAGAAATATGGCATTTATACAGCTGCCCAGCCCAATCAAACTGCAAAGTCTGCCATCTTTGTAGTTCCAAGTTGCTGGATAATTTATTGCCAAAGTTCATTTCAACTCCCATTTACATGTATGTAAAGTATTTTGGTGTTTTCCAATTTTATACCTTTGCTTGTAAATGAATTTTATCCGCTGATTTTCCATGTCATTTCACTATTTAATCTCAATCATAAAGTTAGAAAATATCACTATTCCACACAGTGATTGTTTTGCTTCTTTCTTTTTTTCTACTCTTTTTAATTCCATTAAAGGAGGGTAGGATGTTAGTTTTCATATTTTTTCTCTTTGTATTCTCATTGATATTAGTTTTCATATTTTTTCTCTTTGCATTCTCATCCTTTCCCTTTTTCTTAGATTGTAAACACTAAAATAAAGAGCTCAACAGATTGAACAATAATCTGTAGTAACAAAAACGGAATATCTGGAAGATCAAACCATGGGATTCTCCAAAAAGACTAGTTTGAACTTTTTCAATAATCGCAAAATCCTGAGAGCAGCTGCCGCGCATAATTTGAAACTCGTGGAATGAGCCTCTATTCTCCACTTAAATATCAGATTTTTGTTATATGGCAGAGTTCAAACTTGTGGCAAACGCGTAACTCACATATCAGCAGTAACAATAAACGTGAAATTGTTAAAACACACAAAGAGAAAACGTAGGAACAAGAATCCATGTCAAACACACAACATGGAAAGAGACTTGCTTTTTTCAGCTATCTGTACAGTATGCAGTTAAAAGTTGTGTTGTCTTTCTCTATTGAGTCCAACAGAAAACATGTCTGCAATCAACGTAACGTTCACTTATTTCTCTTGCGAAAGTGGGATCAAAATGCTTCTTCTGCCTATTTAATTTCCAAACTATATTGGCACCCATTCATATCACCTACAACAATAGAAATGTATCAATATATAAAAATCCAATCCAAATAGAATACTAAGAAAGCTAATCCAGATTCCGCTCGATCAAATACTCTGCTTACATAAGCAGTGTTCGTAACCCGAAAATCACTATAACCAGTTTCCTGCTTCCTAGCTATATTACAAAGAAAAAGATAAAGAAAAGCCAAGCAGGAATATCATGTTAACCACAAACCGCTTGTATTGGGTAACACTTCAAAAAAGAGCAGATCACTTTGACTTAAAATGAAGCATTCATTTAATGTTATTTAACAAAAGATGATTAGTTTAAGTTCTCACCAAGCTTAGGGACACTTCCTGTGGACAATAATAAAGGACCATATTCATCAAACTCGCCCTTTGTTATACACATCTGCATCACGGATGCAGATGTTAGCTGCTAATTCCCTTGAGCTTAATTAAAAGAGTTAACAATACATTGATTGATTGATTAGTGAGATAAAGCAAAAAGAAACTAACTTGTTCGAAAGTACAGAGAGAAGCTAGAATTGATCCTCCAATCCAGGCAACATACTTCCTCTCAGGGGGTGCAACAACCTTGATCTTCATGCCGCTTGGAGCAAGAACGGTGATTTCCTTGCTCAGACGTTCTGCTATGCCAGGAAACATAGTTGATCCACCACTTAGCACAATGTTTGAAAATAGATTTTTCCTAATATCAACAACGCATCTCAAGATTGAGTTGTAGGCTTTTTCATGAATTCCTATCCCTTCCATTCCAACCAATGACGGTTGGAAGAGGATTTCAGGGCAACGGAACCTCTCAACACCAATATTAATGACTTCACCATCAGGAAGCTCATAGCCCTTCTCAACTGATGAGATGTATTTCTTTGCTTCCTCAATCTCTTTTTCAAAATCCAGTGCAACATAACCAGTTGTCTCCTTCATACGACAAAAAACATCTCTTTCAACCCTATACTTAAATGTGTAACCACTCTCGTCGAGAATCTTTGCAAGATAACATGTAAGATCATCACCACCAAGATCTAACCGCGAGATAGCATGGGGAAGTGCATGTCCCTCATAGATGGGGACAGTGTGGCTCACACTATCACCAGAATCAACCACAATACCTTGTTGGGAAGCAACGAAATTAGTGACTAATCAAATTGGTAGAGAGAACTAGAATATGTTAGTGTTCCATCTACAGCTTACCAGTTGTACGACCACTAGTATACAACGAGAGAACAGCCTGGACTGCAAAATAGATGGCTGGAGCATTGAATGTCTCAAACATGATTAGAGTCATTTTCTCTCTGTTTGGCTTGGGGTTAAGTGGTGGCTCAGTCAGAAGAACGGGATGCTCCTCGGGTGCAACACGGAGCTCATTGTATAATGCGTGATGCAAGATTTTCTCCATATCATCCCAATTTCTTACTATGCCATGTTCAATGGGATATCTCAGAGTCAAAATACCTCTTTTACGAATAGCCTCATCACCTACATAGGCATCTTTTTGTCCCATCCCAACCATGACGCCAGTGTGACGAGGACGACCAACTATACTTTTGAAAACAACCTTTGGAGAATCATCCCCAGCAAACCCGGCCTAAAGAAACAAACGACACATTTATGATTCATTAGCAGGTCACATAGGGAGCAAAACAGTTAGCACCATGCATGGAGCTAAAATTGTAAGCAGTTTTTTCTAACTAACCTTGCTCGTTTTAGTTCCGTAGTCAATAACAAGTGGTCGAATATCCTTCCCATCAGCCATCTTGTAAGGACATCAAATATTTCTTTTGCAGATTCAATTTAGGTGTGAGATCACTGGTACAAATATAGAGTGAAACTGAAAACTGTTCACAAAAATCAAGTGTCTGAGAAAATTCTTCTTTTATATATTGGTTGATTCTCTTTTTCATCTCCCTTCAAACTCAAAGTCTGCTAGAGATTTTCATATTTTTTTTTGTAGAAGTCCAACAAGAACAACAAGACAATAGAAACAACATAGTGAAAACAAGTGCGGGATTCATGCCCAAAAAAAAAAAAAAAAAGCACCCCGCAAAGGGAAGGAATAACAAAGGTCAAGTGCATTGGGAGTTCATTCAAGCAATTATAAGATATCTCGCTCATGTTAAAAGTACAAAACATAGATTTTCCAAAATCTTAATTTTCCTTCCTGCCTATAAAGAAAGAGAAAAAAGCTGAAAAATAGCTCGGTAGAGAAGGGAAGTAGGTAGGATCAATGTTCCTTAGTTGGGAGTATGGAGATCAATAATATTTTTCCTTTGACCAAAAAAAAAAAAAAAAAGAATCACTAAATGTAAGAAAATATATATAAAAAACGGCTGTATAAGAACTAAAATTAAGAAAACATGAATAACACANAACTAATTATGTGATTGGTGGTTAGAGTAGTTAGTGGTGAATGATTAGTACACTAGTCATATACAATGTATATAAGTAGGACTTGTATATTTTTTATTCAGTTTTTACATAGTGGAATATACAATCATTTTCAACTCACATGCTCTCTAATGAGTTCTTCATTCTAGAACCTTCTTGTTCATCTTCTTCTTAGCTCCAGTGATCTGATCTTTGAGCTTCATCATGGTATCAGAGCCCAGGGGCTAAATACACGATCGTTGTGGTGGATATCTTCTGTTTCCTTAGAATCATTTTGTTGCTGATTGTTCGAATTTTTCTTCAATCAGTTAACCTAGTTTCTATTTTTTGATTTGCGATTTGCGAATCTATAATTCCTTGAATTTGATAGTAAAATCAGCTGAATCTGTTGGCAATGGCTAATGGAGAAGAAACTTCAACTAGAACAAGCACAACAACGAACATAGATCATCATCATCCATTGTATTTACAGCCATATGATACTCCAGGTAGTTCCTTGATCTCTATTCAACTAACTGGATCTGAAAACTATGCATTGTGGAGTAGATCTATGAAAATAGGTCTAATTGGTAAGAGTAAGCTAGGATTTGTTGATGGACGATGTACTAAGGATAAGTTTGATCGATCCTTGCATGAGCTTTGGGAGAAGTGTAATGCAATAGTTCTGTCATGGATTATGAATGCTGTGAGCACAGAATTACTTAGTGGAATTGTCTACAAATCTAGTGCACACAAAGTCTGGACTGATCTGAAGGATAAGTATGATAAGGTAGATGGATCTCGCATCTTCTTCCTGCACAAGGAAATTGCAACTTTATCGTAGGGAATTTCCACAGCTTCTGCATATTTCTCCAAATTGACAGACCTCTGGGAGGAATATGATGCCTTGATGCCCTGCCCTGGGTGTGACTGCCCAGAATCTAAAAGCTATTTTTAACATTTGAGTATCAAAGGCTGCTGCAGTTTCTTATGGGGCTAAATGAAACATATAGCCAACCTAGGAGTTAGATATTGATGATGAGCCCTGTTCCTACAGTTAACAAAGCATATTCCATGATAGTTTCTGAAGAAAGCCAAAGAGATTTGGGAAAGTTCTCTTAGTCTATAGACATTGGAGATGGAACAGCACTATTCACCAACAAAGGCATGAATTCAGGAAACAATTATAAACCCAGAAGAGGACATCTATTCTGTGATTACTGCAACTATAAAGGACACACAAGAGGCACTTGCTTCAAACTGCATGGTTATCCAACTGATTTCAAAATGAGGAAGAAGACAACAGGCTTTCCTCAAAGACCTATGGCCAATGCAACCATACGGGAGGATTTTACAACAATCAATGACAAAGCAGGTGACCAATACAACTACACAGGAGGCACAACAAGTGATCAACACATCTGCTGCAAATGTGGCACAAGGAGGAAGGCCAATCATGTTTACTCAAGAGCAATATGACCAAATATTGAAGCCGATCAGTACAGGGACAGGTGAAAATGCAAGTTTTGCAGGTACATCTAAGACCTTTGTTACAAATGAAAAGATTAAAGATGAGAATTGGATAGTAGACTCTGGTGCAACCAACCACATGGTTCACACTAGAGAGCTACTTGACAAGATAAACACAGATTTCCTAGGCAATGCACCAAAGGTATATTTACCTGATGAAACTTCACTTGATGTTGAATGTACTGGAGAGAGTAGAATTGGTGAAAACAGTACTGTTAAGAATATTTTGTATGTTCCAAATTTTAAATATAATCTCTTGTATGTGTCCAAGCTCACAAGGGATTTAAGATGTTTTATATCCTTTTATCCTGACTTCTGGATAATGCAGGACCTTCACAGTGGGAAGGTGAAGGGGATTGGTAAGGAACTAGAAGGTTTGTACAACTTGCAGCATCAGAAACTTGAAGCCAAGGCTGCAAATGTACATCTTCAGAGATCTACTGCGCAGGAGGAGGACTTAAAAGTATAGCATGGAAGACTTGGACATGCTCCAAATAGAGTAGTGAAACAAATTCCAAACATGAAGTTCAAAGCTAGTAGTGATGAAATAAAGGAATGCACAATCTGTCCTTTGGCTAGACAAGGCAGATTGCCTTTCCCTAAGAGTACAAGTAGATCAGATAAACCATTTCAATTGATTCATGTAGATGTTTGGGGTCCATATAGAGTACAAACTCATAGTGGACATATATTTTTCCTTACCCTGGTAGATAATTGCAACAGAATGACATGGATTTACTTACTACGGCTCAAGAGTGATGTGGTTGTATGTTTAAGACAATTTTTAGCCTTAATAAAGACTCAATTTGCTGTGACTGTGAAAGTTATAAGAAGTGACAATGGATCTGAGTTTTTCAATTCTGAATGCCACATTTTGTTTCAATCTTATGGAATGATTCATCAGAGTTCATGTGTTCACACCCCACAACAAAATGGGGTAGTGGAGAGGAAACAAAGACACATACTGAAAGTGGCCAGGGCTATTAGATTGCAAGGTTATTTGCCTTTCAAATTTTGGGGGGAATGTGTGCAGGCAACCATCTATGTCATAAACAGGTTGCCTCTATCAGTGTTGTCAGGAAAATCATCTTTTGAGATGTTGTATGGAAGAGTGCCATCTTTAAAGCATCTGAGAACTATAGGGTGTCTATGCTTTGTTAAGGTTGTGGGAGGAAAGGATAAGTTTGCAGCTAGATCTGTTGTAGCTGTGTTGATGGGATATTCATTATCCCAGATGGGATACACACTGTATAATATTTTAACTAACTCTTTCTTTGTAAGTAGGGATGTCAAGTTTATGGAGCATATCTTTCCATTTCAACTACTTAAGGAAGGAAATTTGCAGCTTTTCCCTAATGGTGTACTGCACTATCCAGTCACTACTGATGCTGTTCCTGTGCAGATCAACACACATGATGATGATGCATCCCTTTCAGCAATGCCACCTGTTGCAGACAACCACACTGCTGATACACAACCTTCATTACCACTTCCTTTATTCTCTGAAGACACTGCAGCTCAGCCATCACCTCCTTTAGAATAGGATGCACCTGTTCTTGTGGGTCCTTCATTAAGGAAGTCAGCCAGGACTACTAATGAGCCTGTGTGGCTACAAGATTATGTCTGCAATGGTTCCTTGACAAGGTCAGAAGGGCAGCAGCTTTGCAAATACCCAATGCATAACTATTTGACTCATGCAGGTTTCTCAGTCAAGTATCAGTCCCATTTGTCCAAAATTACCAGCATTAGAGAGCCTTTGACTTATGAGGAGGCTGCATCAGACCTCAAATGGCTTGATGCTATGCATCAGGAGTTAAATGCACTCAAGGACAACAGGACCTGGACTATGGTAGATTTGCCAGCAGGGAAGACTCCTATTGGATGCAAGTGGGTGTTCAAGGTAAAGTATAAGGCCAATGGAGAGGTTGAAAGGTACAAGGCACGGCTAGTAGCTAAGGGTTACAATCAAATAGAAAGCCTAGACTATCAGGAAACTTTCTCCCCTGTAGTCAAAATGGTGACAGTCAGGGTAGTTATAGCTTTAGCTGCAGCCAACAACTGGAATTTGCATCAAATGGACGTTTATAATGCATTTCTCCAAGGAGACCTCACTGAAGAAGTATATATGTGTCCACCCCAAGGATTTCCCAGCCAGGGGGAGAAGGTGTGTAGGCTGCACAAATCTCTATATGGGTTAAAACAGGCTTCAAGGCAATGGAACCTCAAATTAACTGAGGCATTGCTAAATTCTGGTTTTGTACAGAGTCACTTTGACTCACAAAGAAGCAAGGAACAAGATTAGTCATAATCTTGGTATATGTAGATGATCTCCTCATAACTGGGAATGATCAAGCATTGATTTCTGAGGCAAAGACCATGCTACGGGGTAATTTCAGGATCAAGCACCTAGGAGAGTTGAAGTTCTTCCTTGGGATCGAGCTAGCAAGGTCCAAGGAAGGAATATTGATGAACCAAAGAAAATTTGCAATAGAGTTAATCACTGACCTTGGATTGGCAGGCTCAAAACCTGTGACTACACCAATGGAATGCAACCAAAGATTTACTACTGTGGAATATGATCCACACTTAAACTTGAAAGAAGATGAAAAGCTGGTAGACTCAGAGCCATATCAGAGATTAGTGGGAAAGTTGATATATCTTACTATGACTAGGCCAGATATATGCTATGCAGTCCATGTATTAAGCCAGTTCATGCATTGTCCAACGAAGTCTCACATGGAAGCTGCTATAAGGGTTGTGAGATATATCAAAGGAGCACCAGGCTTGGGGTTGCTGATGAGTTCCAAACAGTCCTCTAAGTTGACAGCATTCTGTGATGCTGATTGGCATCATGTCCTGTTTCCAGGAGATCAATAACAGGATATGTGATGAAATTGGAAAATTCTTTAGTGTCATGGAAGTCCTAGAAATAGTGCACAATCTCAAGAAGCTCTGCAAAGGCAGAGTATAAGAACATGGCAACAGGAGTTGTAGAAATATCATGGTTGACAGGACTTTGCAAAGAGCTGGGTGCTGAAGTTGAGCTGCCAGTGGAGTTACAGTGTGACAGCAAAGCAGTAATTCAAATTGCTGCAAACCCCATATTTCACGAGTGTACAAAGAACATAGAGATAGACTCACACTTCATCAAAGAGAGGATTCAACAAGGGATTGTCAAAACCAAGTATGTGATGTCTAAAGACCAAGAAGCAGATTTGTTCACAAAGGCACTTGGAAGATCACAACATGAGTACCTGATGAGCAAGCTAGGAGTGCTCAACTTATTTGTACCACCTAGCTTGAGGAGGAGTATTGAGGAGAAGAGTGACACATGACTGTCACGTGAGCTAGTGTAGTTAGCTGGAGGTTAGTTTTAACTAATTATGTGATTGGTGGTTAGAGTAGTTAGTGGTGAATGATTAGTACAACTGTCATATACAATGTATATAAGTAGGACTTGTATGTTTTGTATTCAAATTTTACATAGTGGAATATACAATCATTTTCAGCTCACATGCTCTCCAATGAGTTCTTCATTGTAGAACCTTCTTGTTCATCTTCTTCTTAGCTCCAGTGATCTGATCTTTGAGCTTCATCACAAACCATTGGATTTCTCAGAAGGGAACCCTCTAATCTTAATTGGATGAGGAGACAAGTTATTGGATAAATATAAGGAACTTCTATCAAAAATAACAAAAATTTGAATTAGGTTAAAAGAGACCAAAAGTAAAAAGTAATGAAACCAAAAAAAATAAATTATAGGGTAACATTGCAGTTGATAATTTGGTGCACTGCCTTTCTCTAACGAAAATTGTATCCGCAGTCAACAGTCACTTATTGTCTTGCCGAAGTGGAGAAAAATGCCTCTTATGTCTATTGAATTTTCAAACTATATTTGCATCCATTCGTATCGCCTACAACAATAGAAAATTTAAGTATGAACATATTCTGTGCTAGTAAACTGATAACAAATGAGTATAACATCTTCAAAGCCAAATAAAAAACAATTCCGAACGCAAGTAGAATACCCTTCAGAAATTCCACAACTACTCACCGATATATTTTCTTGCAATTATTGTTCACAAAGGATAGCTAATCCACATTCCTCATTACTGAAAAGTTTGCTTATATAACCAGCTGCTCTTAACCCGAACAGAAATATAGAACAGAAGCATTAGTCATGGACGATCCACCAGTTTCCTGCTTACTAGCTAAATTACAAACGAAAGAACAAAGCCACGCCAACCAAGAGTAGCAAAAAACTGCTCACACGATTGGGTATTACTTCAAAAGAGAAACAGGTCAGTGTGACTTAAAATGAAGCATTCATTCGAAGGAATTGTTACATAAAGAGGATTTTAAGTTCTCACCAAGCTTAGAAACACTTCCTGTGGACAATAGAGGGACCAATTTCATCATACTCGCCCTTTGTTATACACATCTGTATGGGACGTAGATATTAGTGCTGTATCACTTAAGCTTTAAAGAGTTAACAAGAAGACCTTCATAGTTATTTGAGACTTGGACTAAACAGATTTGATTTATTGATCAATAAAATAAAGCAAAAAGAAACTAACTTGTTTGAAAGTACTGAGGGAAGCTAAAATTGATCCTCCAATCCAGGCGTTGTACTTCCTCTCAGGTGGTGCAACCACATTGATCTTCATGCTGCTTGGAGCAAGAGCAGTAACTTCCTTGCTCAGACGTTCTGCAATGCCAGGAAACATAGTTGATCCACCACTAAGCACAACGTTTGAAAACAAATCTTTCCTAATATCAATATCGCATCTCATGATTGAGTTGTATACTTTCTCATGAATTCCTGTTGCTTCCTTTTCAACCAATGATGGCTGGAATAGGACTTCAGGGCAACGGAACCTCTCAGCACCAAGGGTTATGATATTTCCATCAGGAAGCTCATAACCCTTCTCTACTGATTTTGAGAAATTTTTTGCCTTCTCAATCTCTTGTTCAAAATCCAGTGCAACATAAGCAATCCTCTCCTTCATATGACGAATAATTTCCAATGCAAAGGCAATGCGTGATAAATAACAACCCTCCTTGAGATTCATCACAATATCCTTGAGATAATTGGTAAGATCACGACCACCAAGACATAAACGCAAGATAGCATGGGGAAGTGCATGTCCCTCATAGATTGGGACACTGTGGCTCACACTAGTCCCAGAATTAAGCACAATACCTTGGAACAAACAGTAAAAGATTTAGTGACCGATTAAAACATTAGAGAGCCAACATATGTTGGTGTTCCATCTGCTGCTTACCAGTTGTACGACCACTAACAAAGAGAGAAAGAACAGACTGGATTGCGACACATGGCTGGAAGCCTGGAACATTGAATTCCTCAAACATGATTTGAGTCATTTTCTCTATTTTTCGCTTGGGGTTAAATGGTGCCTCAGTCAGAAGAACAGGATGCTCCTCGGGAGCAACAACGAGCTCATTGTAGAATGTGTGATGCAACATTTTCTCCATATCATCCCAGTTGTTTACTATACCATGCTCAATGGGATATTTCAATGTCAAAGAACCCCTTTTAGACATAGCGGCATAACCAACATAGGCATCTAGTCCCATTCCGATTATGACGGCAGTATGACGAGGACGACCAACTATGCTTGGGAAAACAGCCCTTGGAGAATCATCCCCAGCAAAACCTGCCTAAAGAAACAAACGATGCAGCTATTGTTCATTAGTAGGTTGAGAGTTAACACCATGCATAGAGCTGAAATAGCAAGCAGTTTGTTCTAACTAACCTTGCTTATTTCAGTTGCATTGTCAATAACAAGTGGTCGACTATCCTTCCCATCAGCCATCTTGTAAGAACTTCAAATATTTATTTTGCAAGTATAATTTAGGTGAGAAATCACCGCTACTAAACAGAGTCAAAGTGAGCTTTTCACAAAATCAGCTGAGTCTGCGAGAAATTTCTTCCTTTAATACATTGTTTGATCATGCTCAAGGTGAGATATAGTTTTGTATTTCCAGTAGAAATCACCAGCTATTCACATTAACCTCCCCTTTGTCGACTAAAGGCAGAGAAAACAAGTAAGGAATTCATGTAAAAACCTCCCAAGGGGAAGATGTAATCACTTGGTGGAAGGCAATCATGCTAAAGAACTTACCCGAGTATCACAAAAAGTTACTATGTGCAAATATATAACATATGTAAATCGGCTGACTATTCAATTTGCACGAGCAATGCTCAATCAAGAGCCAAACAGAAGATTACATATCTTTATTAAATTTGCACGAACAATGACCAATCAAAATAAAATTTGTCCTACATAGGAGTAAACAGGCAAGAATTTCTTCACACCAAAATAATATAAGCTGCTTTTATAGAAAAAATATTTATCTTGTAAATCCTTTTAGCTCGATCACTTTCCCCCTGAAATCCAAGGAATAATTCCCGAGGGATCAATAGTCCCATCAATATGTGGTTTTCCCTTTTCTACACAAATTTTTGAACAAAATCTTAACGCGTGCTTAGTGAAGACACGTATGCGAATAATTAATCTGAACCAAATTACCGATTCGGTTACACTGCAAACAATTCCATATATTGTCAGAAAGCTCTCATCGAAAACGTGTTCAGCAGGTAATTGGGAACAGAAACCACATGAAATCATCGAACAATGTATCAAATTGAATCTAAAATCAACTAAATCAATACTCAGATACCCAAAATTTAGTAAACCAGTTACAATCAACAAATCTTTTAGCAACAAATAACGAATACTGAGCACCGAAATAAAAGTGAAACAGAGGTCAGGAACAAGTTAAACACTGAATTCGATCGATCACTGAAGCTTACCGTTTGTGGAAACGAATCCATTGCTAGTTCAGTATTGAGAGTGTAAGAACAAGGTAGGACCTTTTCTAATAAACAGGGGGAAGGTTTCCTGCATTTACACAAAATCAATTGATGCGGACATATATTTTCATTCTGCTAACACCTTTTGATTTGGCGTAACCGAGGAATGAGAAAATCTAGGATCCAAACATAATGCTACCGAACCGTGTAAAATTTTAAATGTAGATCATAAGTTGTTTCAAAAATATTTATAAAATCATATTATTTAAAATTTAAAAGGTAATTGCGGGCAATTCTATTTAATTAATAGGGCAAGCTGTAAATGAGATTAATGATAAGTAACTTTTCGAATAAATTAAATGTCATGACCCAAAACTCAACATGTTGTGATGGCGCATAACACATAACTAGGCAAGCCGACAATCACAATTAACTGCGCAATTTATATATTGAAAATAAGACGAAACAAGTTTAAAATTAATAACTCTCATAAATAGCCGATAAGAAATACTGCGATTCAAATATAACATTGCAAATTCTGGGTGCCACTGAGTACATGAACATCTAATGACAATACAGTCTAACTGCTAAAACAATTGTTTAGAAAAATAGAACAGTGTTATAAATCGAAAAGAAGGAGAGTCGAGGTCTGCGAACGCCAAGGCAGCTACCTCTATAGTCTCCAAGCAGATGAAGCTCTAAAATCTAGCAACTGTCGTGCCCAGAAATACCTGGATCTACACACCGTGTGCAGAGTGTAGTATGAGTACAACCGACTCAATGTACTCAATAAGTAATAGCACTAATTTTGGGTTGAAAGCACTGACGAGCTCATATAGGTATAGTCCAAATTCAGATAATAACAGTAATAACATAATGAAAAATCCAATAATCAGTTTGCGGCGTACAGCCCGATCCCATAATAATTGTTGTTACTCTATTTTGCCCTCATATTTTCCTAATAAGTATATATACTTTGAAATATCATTTTACATCATTACTTAATTTGCAAGAATTGTACAAATATTTTCTATAATTTTTCATAATTTTTTTAAAGCTTTAAGATTGATTTTCTTGCATTTTAATTACTTGAATATGCATTAATTACCCATTAAATTGTTTTATGATGGCTTAATCATCCAAATTTATTATTTGCATTCACATATATATTTTTTAATATTTTACCTCATTTCATATAATTATGTTTGTATTTTTAAGCCATTTACATGATTTTTGCAATAACAACCTATATTCCATACATAATTATATTTATTATATTATTTATACTAAAATAGTATTTTTATATTTTTATAATGTTAAATTATTATTTTCAAGCATCTTAATACACAAACAATATTTTATTATTTTGTTAATTGGTTTTTTAAATAATTTGTTTAATTTTTTTCGTGTATTTAATTTGTAGCCTTATTTGGAGCCAATTCTGGACCAATTTAATGGCCCAAACGTCCAAAAACTCTAAGCTCAATCTCCCCAGCCCAAACCAAACGCCCCCTTTAACTTTAGCTCGGTTGCGACTCGTTAAACCACCCCGCCCCGCTCGATTTTTAATCTTGGCCAAAGATCAACGACCCACAACTACTCTACCACTTTTAATTACCCAACCCCAAACCCTAATCCCCATTTCCTAAGACCGCCGCCCCCCATTTCCTTCATCTCTCCCCCTCCCTCCTTCAGAAACCCTAGCCGTCTTCACCAACCTTCTCCGAACTCGATTAATTCATGGATTCCTGCCATGATTCACTTACCTTTTATGGGTTATCTCGCTGTTCCTTACAAGACTATGGTATTACATAGTACTTGCCCCATTTTTGGCAAGTACCAATCTTTCGAGTCAAGAGAAATCACACTCGCTCTTCAAGATTCAGACGATTTTTCGTCTATATACATTTATGATAATATTATATGGGTTTGATTCACCAAGATTCTTCGGCCAATCTAAGATTCTGGGCAGAACTACGGTTTGCCTGATTTTTTCTCCTAATTTGGTTCTAAATCTATTTTGCATACTCTTCTTTCCTTATTTTGTGTTTGATTGATTATATTTCCTTGTTTGTTTGTTCAATTTCCACTACTATATAAACCCCACCCCTAATCCCCTTTAACGGACCTCATTATTGCTATTACTCTTACTATTCTCCTCTTTCACTCGCTCACTTATTCTGTTATACTCGAATATTTTCTGAAACTGTTGAATCTGGCCAGCTGAAAGCCACGACCATAATACTAATAAACGACCTCATCCAGTGCTCGGAGCCCTTCTCGAGGCTCTTGTGAACTCTGAAGCATCGGGGATTTGGGGTTTCATCATTCTCCAGTAATCGCAACCATTCCTCATATTTTGAGTTCCTCAGTCTTTGTTTACTTTATTTGCAATTGGTTAGTACTTTATACTTTTGTAATCTTACTTCCCTCTGATTGTGTTATGTGTATTAGCATTATTGGGGTTCTTTCGAGTTTAATGATTATGCCACTTCATGCATAGACATGCTTGTTTTGATGCCTTCCTGTAGTTTTAATTCTGTTCTAGTCTTGATTTTCACATAGTTAAGCTCAGTTGATTCATGACTTGTTTGATGTTTAGTGCATCTTGTTCGGATTTCCTGAAAACTATGTCATTGCTCAGAATTGCTTTCTTCCCGTTGAATCCCTTATACATCTCCTGTTGTTTCTCTACAAATCATATGATGACACTGCCTAAATGCTTAACCTAATGTGCTCTTCCTTGATATTATTAGCCCTTAATGCATGCCTATTGTAGATGTCCAACCTGATTGATTGCTTATCTTCACGTTTAAGTGTAATTGCTTACTTAAAGACGGTTGCTTATCAGGAACCCATGACTTAGAATCTCTTAAGGAACTAATACATCCCCAGAAGTTATTATAATGTGTCTTTGCTGAGCCTTTCGTGCACACTTTCTATTTCCCTGGAATCAACTTGTGATTATATGAATTCTATATGCCAATAGTGTTACCATTCCTAGGAAGACTTGTTTTTTTTGCTTTGATATTATGTGCTCACTGATCGTTTAAGACTCCTAGGGTAAAAACCAACATATGTCTAGTCTATTTCTCCTTCTGTTGACTAAAATAAGTCTCATCCTTCTTCATGTGATGCATGCTTGCCTTATTAACTTGAAAGTCAGTCTCTTCCCATGTTAAGGTGGTATCTCACCTGTTCTTGTCCATGGCACTACTCGGTTTTCATGCTCAAACCCCTACCTAAAGGTCTCTCTAATATAGTTCTGGACGAGGCTTGTTTCTCAAACTTTGTTTGAAATAATCCTGATGCTCTCAAAATCTGTTTTTGGCGTGATAAGCATGAACTTGCCTCATATGTGTCTTGTATGTTTCCCAATTTGAGCATGATCTTGCTTATATGCCCTGATTAGAATAGTTGCTAGTTGCAGTTTACGATTAATTTTGTTACATGTATGGCTGAATTTAGCATCCCTTAGCTTAATCATTGGGATCGTTTGGGCTTGCCTTTTTTCTTGAGGTTTCGAAGTATACTGTCTGCGCTTGGAGTTTGGGCCTGCTGTCCGCATAAAATCCTAATCCTATTTGAAAACAGTAATGTATTGTTGGGTTATCCTTGTTGATACCCAATTTTTCCCTATATATTTTTAAATATGCATAAATACCTTCAAATATATATATGTATATATATATATATATATATATATATATATATATATATATATATATATATATATATATACACACACACACACACATACATACATACATACATATATGCATATAAGCATGCACAAGGTTTTTATAATTTTTCCCATAATTTTAAGGATTTAAATTGATTTATTTTCTTCCCTTTTATTCATAAAATCCCAATAACTATTTCCTAAATTATTGTTAGGATGCTTTATTCATTTAATTTCTATATTTATACAAATATGTGGTTAATAAATGTTTTATGGATTTTTATAATTACATTTAGTATTTTTTTAAGTTTAATTGCATATAATTACAATGTTAGCCCGTTTAAAGTATAATTACATTTTATATGCCTAAAAATTGGTCCATATATTTTGAAAATGACAATTATATATTTTAAATCATTTTTGGTATAGAAAAATTTTGTTTTTAGAAAACTATTTATTATTTATTAAAATTAAAATTGGGAAAATTGGCTATTTAAATCATAGCCAGATTTGGCTTTCAATTTTAGCCTAATTATAACCCAATCCCAGCCCAATCCTAATCAGATTACCAGACCCAGGCCCCAATTACCCCTACCCGACCCAAAGCCATCTCAAATCCTGGCCGTTGATCTTTTAGATCAACGGCCCTAAACCGTTCTTACCTTTTTTAATTCATACACCCCCAACCCTAAATCATTTTCTAAATCCGCCGCCCTCAAATCCTCTCATCTTCTCTCTTCTCTCAACCTAATCCTAGACTCTGTCAATCGCCTCCCTTCTCCGGTCATCTCCGACGATCGCCTTTTAACCCCAAGCCTCTAATGGTTTCCCCCTCGCCTTGCTCATCATCTCTGAGGACTTCAAGGGGCCTAGGCCATGCCGACTTGTGTCTAGGGTTGCTGTTTTGGTTGTTCATGGCTTCTCCGGTGTGATTTTGGGCAAAATCACACCATATTTGTTACGATCTTTGAAGTTTATAACAGGTTCTTCCGTTTCTATTTAGGTTTCCTTTGAAACCCTAACTTTCGTTTGAATCTCTTAGATCTGTGAAATTTTTAACGATTCAAGTCTGTTTCTTTCTATGTTCTTCACTGGTCTCAACCTCTCTTAAAAATCATCAACTTTAAGTCGTTTTTACTTTCTTTAAAGTTAGGGTTTCTCGGAGTTTCTTCTACACTTGTTTAAACTAATTTTTCTTTATGTTTAAACCTCTATCCTTGCTTATCTCGACTGATTCTATATTCTTACTGCTTTTTAACTCGCCTATGTTAAAAAGCCCTAATTTCTAAGACCTTCTTTGTTGGTTCTGTGTGTTAGGCTGTTAGCCTGATACTTGATTCTTAATAAGCTTCTGTGATTACCGTGCTTTGAATGTGACTGAGTCCTTAGCCTACTTATATAAATTCTGAGTGATTGTGTTCATCTTGTTTGTTCATCTCTTGCCTCTTTCTGTCGATATTGCTGGCCTTGCATGTTTGCTACGTCTGTTTGATCTTCTCTATTTACATGTTGAAGTATAGAATCATGACTCCCTCTTGATTGATTCTGATTTCCTTAATTGATGGTTTGTTTGAAAGATTTTCTTTTAATACCTTAAAATTCTACCTCGTCTGTTTAAATTGACTGATTTCATTACCTTGTTTGCTGTGGTACTTTATTTTTACTGAGTCATTCCCTTAACTGAGGTTCTCTGAATTTAGTCCTAATTGACTGCCCTATGCTTATTGAACTTTGATTCTTTCCTTATTAGTCTTGTACTGATTCTTTCTTTCCTTATATGCTACTGTTTCTTACCGTTTGAATTAACTCCCTTAACTTAAGGGAGTACTTCCTTGATTTTCTAATTGATTGATTCTGAGTTCCTCAATTATTATGCTACTATGATTCTTAACTTATTTACTACTTGCTTTCAAGCTATAAATACTATAGTCTTTCATTAGCACAGGACACGAACACTTGAGTTCAAATTTATCTCTCATACTTTAAAAATTTTTGCTCTCTCTTGTGCTATTTGCTATTGTTAGCTAGCTATAAGCCAAGGCTAACCATTTGTGCTCTCTTGTCTTTTCATTCTGCTTACCCTTCTCTTCATTGGTATGTCCTAGTTTCAATTCAAAGTTCCAACAACAACATGATTCTCTTATTGTTTCAGTTCTTCTTGTTTCTGGTTTGCTTCTATTTGTGGTTCTGTTGTGAAACCTGTAGTTAAGAATGCATTACTAGCCTGTTATTATGTCTTCCCCTTCCTTTAGATTAGTATATTCCCTTTATGTATGTTTCTAAGCATGTCTTACAAGTTTTCTCTTACTTGTTGTATATTTACCATACTATATCCCATGGATCCCAAATCCCGATCACCCTCTATGTGGTTGTGTTCTTCATGCCTGGCTTTGTGACTATGCCAGTGTCAGCTATTTCAGAGCATGTCTAAACCAGTCCTAGACCTTTGATGGGTTCTATGTTTGCAACCAGATGTTCTATGTGTCCCAAACCCCTTTACCCTTGTGTGTGACTATTGAGTTTACTTGGTTCTGTGAACTAGCTGTGTTTGGACTATGTTAAATACTCCAATCTCTTTTCAAACAATCTCTACCGAATTGCTTCCAAGAAAGGCTTTTGTTAATTACAGTTTCTTACTAAAACCTTTTCAACTTGTGTCCATCACTTCTCACTCTACTCTTAGTCAATAAGTTCTGCCCCCTCTAGATGTTTACTGCCTTGGGATCCTTTAAGAACCCTCTGAACTCTGGAATACTGAGGCTGGCCCTACCGCACTGCACTTGTTCAATTCTTGGTTACTAAGTCTAGGTGTAAGCACTGCCCGGGATCCTTGAGATCCTTAGGGAACTTTGATGCACCTAGACTATGATTTTGTCTAAGGAAATGAGGCATATGAGGCCATTGGATGCTTTGGGAAATCTGGGCCTAATTGAAGGCTCCCTATAGAATAGCGACTTGATTTTCTATTTCATTTATGTAATTCATTCATTGGCCTGTAATAATTTGTAGACAGATATTGGGGTATTTAGTGAAGAAGGGTGGGTAGATGCCTATTTTCTAGGGGTAATACGGGTAGGAATCCTGCTCTTAGGACTTTACTTTCAAAGTCTGTTTACTCTGAATAGACAACATGCTCATAGGACTTTTGCTCTTTAATCTGATTGCTTTGCGTAATAGAAATCATGTCCATAGGATTTCACTTTCAGGTTTGTTTGCTCATCATGTAGAAATCATGTCTATAAGGTTTTACATTCTGCCATGTTTAGAAATCATGCATATAGGGTCCAAACAATCTTGTCTTAAAATTAGTTTAATAATAGACATCATGCCTATAGGACTTAATTCAGATACAGTTATAATGAGTATTTCTGTATATTGCTATACTTGTAAATCGATTAAAATCAGTAATATGTTTAGATATCATGCCTATAGGGAGCTCTTCTCAATTCTGTTTGTTAATCTAATTTAGTCTAATAAATCAACTCGATCACGCCTGGTTCGTTCTAAAATTGATCTTATCAAGTATTAGGCTTTTTTTGGAATAAGTTCTTCAAAACTACCCCAATCTCATTAGATATCATGCCTATAAGTATTAATGGAGCCTATTTCAAAAATCTGTTTGTTCCTGTGTTAATATAGATATCAGTATCCTATGTATCGGCAAGCCTCTAAGGCGCTTTCAAAATTGCATTCTCTGAAATTGTCTATATCATGTTTTTTGATCCTAACAGGCTTTAAATGAAGTACTTATGCAACTGCTGGGGTCTAATTTCTGAGTCTAAGAAAAGGGGTTTTGTTTGTTTCTGCATATTCAATTAGATATTCTGTTGGGACATTGATTAATAAAAGATCTTAACTGTGCTTGAGTCGTGCTGCTATGTGTTTGTTTGAGGAGGAAACTCTGAGCCTCTTAATTGTTCCCATTATGTGTGAAAGTCCTAAATGCTTTTGACTGTCGCCTTAGAATTTTCGCCTTTTAAAAACCTTAGGGGTCTATTTAGAACCACCTATAGGTAGAGGTCCTAACTCCCTCCAGGACCATTAAGAAGGGGCGGGTAGCAACACGCAATAGCGATAGTTGATCAACACTCGCTTTGTATGACCACTAAGGGGATGAAAGGGTAGATATGGATATGATGATCGGTGCGCTAATGCCACGCGTAGCCCCTTTCCAAGGAGTGATTACCGAGCATTGTACCGATGTGATCCTATAGGCTAACCAACCTAGGACCTCCCTCTCCCCAAGTTCTCTTTACTTGAAGCTTTACTTTCCTTTTTATGCATACAACCTGTTTAAATTCTTATTTTATTATTTGATTTATACAATGCCCAACATGCTCTGCTTGCAACTTATTTGATTCAACCGCTTATATGGACTAATTTGTGAATACAAGTTCGACCGGGACCCACAGTTGTGGACCAAGAGGGGTGCCTAACACCTTCCCCTCAAGGTTACTTCGAGCCCTTACCCTAATCTCTGGTAATGCAAACCAACCTAAAAGATAATCGCTCTAGGTGCCCTAACGCACCATAATCCATTAGGTGGCGACTCTTCAAATACCCAATTTTCAAAAGGTAATGAGTAATTACACCCCGTGAATGTCGAAACCCAGACCTCTCCCCGTCAAAAAGGGAGGGAAAAAGGGGGCGCTACAATCCTATATTTGTATTTGGGCCTGTAATTATTTAAAGTGATCTGTAATAGCTTGTAAAACTGAATGATGGGGAATTAGTGGAAAGGGGTAACGAGTATATTCTAATACTTGCATGAATTGGTAGAAAACATGCTTATAGGATCTATGTGGTCTATTTGCTATTCATTCAACATGCCTTATATGCCATTTAGTTTCATGTGTAGGAAGTTGTCTATAGGAGTCATGCACACACTTCACTTAATTTGTCAAAACATGTTAGTTCAAGTATTTGCTATACATGTTTCCATGTCTACTGATGTGCACACTTAGACAACATGGCTATAGGAATCAATCGCACATGGTTTACTGTTAGTTTATATGAGTCCACCAAACTATAGAGTACCTGGTCCTCTATGATTTTCCACTAAGAATACTAAGGAAGCAGTAAGTAAAAGAGACGGGATTTTTACGTGGAAAAATCCTACTTAAGGGGACAAAAATAACGACCTACACTTGTAGGCTTTCAACTTCACTAACTTGTAATCACACTATTACAGGCCACTTTATAATGACTCTATTACAAAGACTTCAACTAAAACTAACTCGTGGTACACTTACCACAAGCCACTTTGTCACTCACTAGTTACAAAGATTTTAACTTATGACTAACTCTAGTCACAACACAAACTTAGAAGGTTTGCGATTTTGGGTTTCCTAAAACACAGCTTCTAATAAAGCAAGATAGGAGTTACAATGAAGAACAAATAACAAGATTACAACTCAACTACGGATACACATTGACTCATTGTGAAACTGATCCTTTAGTGGAGTTGTCTTCTTGTTCTTGACACACTTGTGACTTCAATGCTGGATCGACTCTTTAATGCTTGAGAGAATATCACTAAATGCTCAAGTGAAAATCTGGTGCCTTGTACCATGTTGTTATACTACAAAAGACATCACAAGGATGATGTCAATTCTTGGTACACGCCTCTTTAATGTGAAGTGACTGCGCACTGTCTGCTGCACTATTGCGTGTATAATTGCAGACAATCACTTTCTACAGTTGCTTTCCAGCTGCATAGTTGACTTATACTTATGTCACAGAACACCAAGGGATCAGGTCCATGTCGTGTTCCTCTTTGTAGCAGTTCATTAGCTGGAGTTCAGGCTGAACTTCGTTCATTTGAAATGTGTACCAAGTGAGTCAGGTTCCCTATCTGTTTCTTAATAGTAAGTTTGTTAGATCATCAAAACATAAGAAACATAAGGCAAAGACATTGAAAACCCATCAATTTGTCTCTTTTTGATGATGACAAACTCAGGCATTGATAATATTTATTTAGAGCAGAAATAACCAGATGAGGTACCAGGAACTACACAAGGTTCCTTGTTTCAATCAATTTGTACTACACAAGTTCCCCCTAACCTTTTGCTTTTGATTCCCCCTTAATTAGATCCCCCGTTTCAATCATTTAGCAATCTTCCCCCTTTTGACATCATTAAAAATACACAAGCAGGCAAAGAACATAAAGAAGTCTAACACAGCCACATACTCATGCCACATATGTGCACACAATATGACAGAAAAGAGAAGCCAAAGGAAAACAACATTGTACAAGAAAAAGAGGAGCTGTTTCATTGATATGTACAATGGACTGAGCAAAACAGGAGCAGTAATGGTGAAATCCAGCATGCCATCAACAAAAAGACAAACAAAAATAGAAACAGCAGCCACAAAACATCATAACAAAAGATAACTGGTCACTAGGAGGTATCTAAGGGGCACTAGAAGAGGAAGACTGGGAGAGGGAAGCGGCAAGTGTCTTGAGAACTAGGTCCAGTCGGGCATTTGTAGACAGCTGCTCTTCAAGCAGTTTTGCGCGCAGCTTATCATTTTTCTTTGTCAAGCGGGTAACTTCTTTATTTGTGGAATTTACTTAACGGGGTCCTTTAACAGCTTGACTGAGTTGAGTTTCTAATATGGCATTTTGAGCCCTCAACCTTCTTACCTTTTCAGAAGCAGCATGTTGAGCATTGATCAGCTGAGAAATAGTCGAGATGTTTCCACCAACCTTTTATGCGCACTCACATTCTTCTAGAGTTGTTTTAGAGAAGGTTTGCTTGCGTGTGCCCACTTTGGGATTACCCAAGGGAACCTTGTAAAACTTACACTTGAGTGAGGAGAAATCCATATGGAAGCCTATGATTCCCACCTTTAAAATTTGCCACCTTTTGTATATGATCTATCATGATTGCTGGCAGATTGATCGGGACAAACTCATCTAGAGCTTCCATTAAGACTAGATTAGACTTTGTAGCAATAGACCGCCTCTCAGAGCGAGGTAAAAGCACCTTATTAACTAGCTCAAAGAGAAGTTGATACTCAGGATGTAGCACTTTCTTATGTACCTGTTCCCCATACTGAATAGCTTGCTCTTTCATGATAGCTCTCCTAAAATTGAAACCACAGACACCTTTGACTGAGGACATTCCTTCACATGGAATTTGGAGAACCTTCCCCAATGTTGAAGCATCAAGTACAATGTCTACTCCATTTACTAGCATACAGATGTGATCCCCCTCAACAGTGAAGAGAGATGCGTAGAAATTTTGTACCGCATCTTCGTACACCATAGGCACGTTCTCCTGAAACAATGCTCCCATTGCTGAAATTCCACTATCTCTAGAATTTGCCTCATACCTGCCATCTCTGAGATTTCCGGATCAAACATACGACCCCACAAGACTTTCTGAGTTCTCAATCTCTCCTGCCAAAGACCACTGTCATTAGGTATGGTCTTTAGAGAACCGGGTTCCCCAACAGTTTCCCATTTTTGTTTTCTAGATCCTTCAACAGATTTCCCTTTCCAACTTACAAACCCCACAGTATCTCCTTCAGACATAGCTTGCTCAGCTACACTCTTCTTAGACTTACTTCTACCCTTCACGGATGTTCCACTTTGTTTTTCAATAGCTTCATCGGAAGCTCCATCCATAGACTTTTGGATTTTTATAGATCGTTTTACTAAGGAACTGGGTTCCTCTAGAGCATATTTGTCAACCTCAACCACTGGAATACTTTTGTTAGTCACAAATTTCCCTTGTTTCATCAACCTCTTCTTCTTTGTCTTGACACTCCTCTTACCTTTCGGCAAGGTAGACTCAAAAGCCTCTTTCTGGTGCAACCTGGTAGTGGGCGACTTGGAAGAAGATTCTAAGGTCTTAGGATAAACAAGAGGTTCCTTAGTTGATTTATCTGGAAGAGAATCAGGTCCTCCAATAGATTTTTCTGTGACTGTTTCATGGACTAGAGACTCGAGAAGTACCATGGTTGTTTTATCGCCTAGGAATGGAGTTTCCTCCCCCTGATACTCAGACAAGAGATAGGCTCCTTCATTCAACAGGATCTCAGCAGCAATAGCCATGATATTGTGTGCTGCTCCCTTTCTGGTGACTCTGTGAGAGCCACTGAGTCCAAAATGGAGGAGTTTAGATACTAATCAGGATCATCCTCAGAGACCCCTTACACTAGAGAGGTAACACTTCCTGAGTGTCCTTTGGTGAGGTCAGAGAAATGAGGAGACATGGGGTTTTCAGCACATGGAAGGAAGACAGAGTTTGACAAAGAAGAAAAAATAATAGGAAGTGAGGAGGAAACAGGTGTGGGTGCAGTAGCATTGGGAAAAGTGGAAGAGTGAGTTTCTGGGGATGACTTTAAGGATGATAAGGAAGTGAGAGTGGTGTTAATGGTGGGAGAAGGAAGTGATCATTCGATTGCCATTGTAGGAGGATTTGGTAGGGAAGTTAAGTGAAAGAGAAGTGAAGAGAGGATCACAGGGATACAAAATAGATGAAGGTTCATGACTTGCTGTGAGGGGTAAAGAGAGTTTTATGGGAAGAAGGGATAATAATGAGAAGAGAGAGAAACGGGTTCTGAAGGGTCTTGTAAATGGCGGTAGGTTTGTGGGAAAACATTATCGTGCAGAGGAGGCGAAGGGATTTGAAAGACAAGACATGACATGCAGACTTTGAAAAGTCGGATGATGTGGCAGTTGAATTAATTTTGTTAATCTTTTTGAGAAAGCATGCAAGACAACACATTAATACTAACCTATGGAACAGGAACCTGATGCCCGAGCGGTTTTTTTTGAAAAAGATTTAGCAGCTCTTCTTTCATATTTCATCATTGTACCATTAGCTTCTACGATCGTCATGCGTGTTTACCTGCAACGGTATCGATATGAGTTAGGCTTGGCCAGAAAACACTTTAGCTAGTTTAACCTGAAGGAGATTTTCATAGCCAATTGATGAGGTATCAGGTTCTCAATTAAGCTTCAAGATCCCAAGCTTTACCCTGTTTCTTTCGAAATGTTCCTCGCTCAATTCCTTTTGGTGAAGATATCTGCAATTTGATGTTCTTTTCCATGTTAGGAGCGTCTGCTTTAGCTGTTGAGAGAACCACTGGGTTTTATTTCCTCGTACCCCATGAGATGATCCAATAGAATGAGTCATTCCAGATGTGCTCTTCTTGACCACCAAATAACTTTGTTTCCTTCAAAATGATGCATTTCCTCATGGGAGCTGAGATTTTGATTAGTAGAGGAATTGAGTGGGTTTCCCTTCACTCCTTGTTCTGCTACTTGTGAAGTCTCTTGCACTACATCTCCAACTCTTTCTTCAGCTTCAGTTGATAATAATTGAAGTACCAGGTTCCGTTTGAGACGTGAAAGAGAATGTTGCATTGTTTTTACCTGTCTCTTTAATCTGACTCATCACATTACCCTTGCCATTTGAAACATCAGATATCTCCCAGGAACCAAAAGTGGTTCATTATCTCGATCATTACTGGTTCCTCCTTTTTTATAAGAAGAAGTCTTGTTGAATAGCTCATGACCACTTTCTTCCATATATTGTGCCTTTTTGTTGCAGACTTTACTTTAAGACGAATATCTCAGAAGGATTCCTTCATCACTTTTTGCATTAGACTTCCCAAGCTAGTCTTTCCCGTTGTTGAGATCATAGCATTTGCATCTAAAGGTTCTTAGATATGTTATCTTCAGTTTTTTTCCGTTGAGCAGCTCTTGGGGGGTTTGTTTGGGAGGGACCTGATCATACACATGTTCATCAAGTAGGAAGCAGTGTTTGTTGCTTCTGCCCAGAATTTTGGCGATTCCCCTATTGATGACCATTGTCCATCCTATGTATTTCAGAGTTCCGTTCTTCCTTTCAACGACACATTTAGCTATGAAAACCTTGGTGCTGAGAAGTTGTGAGTGATACCATTTTCATTACAAGACTCATCAAATTTGGCATTAACATATTCTATCCCGTGGTCAGATCTGATACATGCTTCCTTAAGTTCCACATCCACTTGGATCTTCCTTACAAATGTCCCAAATACCTCAAAAGTCTCTTTCTTTGATTTAAGAAACAGTGTTCAGGTGGATCTTAAATTTGGCAGCCTATGAACCAAGTCCTTCTGAATCAGTTCATTCAGAAGTAGGAAGTTTGCATGTCCCAATATTTTATGCCAAAGTTTTGTATCATCTTCAACTTCCTTCAAGCAGCTCATATCACCAGCTTGTAGAGATTTAAGGTCAGCGAAGTAGATGTTTTTGTGTCTTTTGGCTGCTAAGACCACTTCACCAGTTACCAGACTGGTAACTGTGCGCACCCTTTTTGATAAGAACTCTATTTTGCTCCCTTTAACACAGATTTGATAAATACTCAAGAGACTGTACTTCAGGCAATCCACATAGTACACGTTCTCAATCGAGTGTGACAGAGACTTTCTAACATTTCCAACACCAAGAATGTCCCCCCTCCCTTTTTTTATCATTTCCAAAGGATACATTCCCTTTCTTGCAGGGCTTTCAGTGAGAGACAATCCATGGTGATTACAGTTTTGTGTTTTAGCATCCACTGTTCATGAACCATTGCAGTCTGCTTCCTCTCACTGTTCCCTGCACATATAATTTATGGGTTATATTTAGGAACCCAAACTAGTTTGGGTCCCTTGTTATGAGAAAATGGATGGATAAGAGCTTTTCTAGTCCATGCAGGCAATATTCGTTTCTTGTGAGTGGTACCTGGTCCCTCCTTAGTAGTCACTTTTTTAGTAAAAGATTTGTTTTTCTGAACAAATTGGACTTTGGCCTGGCAATTTTCTTTGAAATGCCCATTGTTCCCACAATGGGTACAAAGCCAGTTATTAGAAACTGTGACATACTTGTTGTGAGGGTTCTAAGGAATTTTCTCCTTTTGGAACCCTATTCCCTACCTGTTTCCACTATTGTTGAAGTACATGGTAGTGACAGCGTTTGAGGACCAGGTTCACTTGAGAGATTTCTCAAGATCAATTTTTACTTTCTTTAGTTCAGCTTGAAGCTGCCTATTTTTCTCAAGTTCACCACATAGACTAGTTTTGACATCATTCAATTCCTTTTCAAGCTTGATGTGTGAGTCGCTGGCTACTTCTTTCCCTTTCTCAATACTTGCAGGCCTAGGTTCTGATTTGAGTCTCTCAATAGTTTCCTCTAAGTCAGTGATTATCACTAAAAAGTCATCCCTCTCTTGCTCAGTAGCTGCAATTTTCCTTCTAGAGTGTGCTTTTCATTGCTAAAGCCTTCTATGATTTTCTTCAAATCAACAACCACTACCATCAAGTCATCTCTCTCATTTTCTACACTATTTATTTTTTCATTCAAACCTTCCTTTTCTTTTTCAATATTAGCTATGGTCTCATTTATATCCACTACACAGACCACCAGATCATCTCTAGATTGTTCAGCATCTCCTAGCTCTATTGTCAAGATCTCCTTGTCATTAATAAGGTTATAATATGCATCAATTAGAACATTTGCTAATGACCTTAACTTTTTAGAAGAGTAGGATTTCAGATTTCTTTGAACATCCCTGAAATTTACCTCATCATTTTCATCCTCTTCATCATCGTCAGACTGAGCCGTCAACGCAAACAGTGAGTCATATTTCATTGCTTTAGTTTTCACTGCCATCATGGAGCTGTTTTCTGTATCTGGTTCCCTTTCTGATTCACTGGAGGAGTCTCCCCAAGCAGCAAGAGCCTGCTTCACAATATTGTCAGCTACACTTTTTCGACTGAATCGTTTGTCTGGCACCGGGTTCCTTTTTGCTTCTTTGTTAGGGTTTTATTTGTACTGCTCCTGTTTCAAAAGTGAACAGTCTTTGATGAAATGCCCTGGCTTTCCACACTTATGATAGAGATCATTGTTCCTTGTCTTACTTGAACTGCCCCTCTTAGGTATACCACCATTTCTTTGAACCATCTTTTGAAACCTTTTAGTAAGATAGGCCATATCACTATCTTCTTCACTTGAGTCACTGTTTCTAGCCTTGAGCACCAGGTTCTTTTCCTTCTTTGGCTCTCTCCTTTCACTATCTTTCTTTCTTTTCATCTCGTATGTCTTTAGATTACCAATCAGCTCATCCATGGTTAGTGTTTGTAGATCTTTAGCTTTAGTGATGGCATTCACCTTACTCTCCCAATAGCCAGGTAGAACACTGAGAATTTTCCTTACAAGCTTGTTTCTAGGAATAACATCTCCAAGTGAATGAAGCTCATTTATGATGGATGTGAATCTAGTGTGCATATCTTGTATAGACTCATCGTGCTTCATTCTGAAGAGCTCATACTCAGTGGTGAGCATGTCAATCTTGGACTGTTTGACCTGAGTAGTTCCTTCGTGTGCAGTTTGCAATGCTTCCCATATTTTCTTGGCAAAATCACAAGCTGAGACTCTCAATTAAGCTTCAATATCACTTTACTCTTTTCTTTCTTTTGGCACCATTGGTCCAGTTTCTCCAAGCTTCTTCATAGGAACATGTGGACCATCACAGATGATGTCCCATAGTTCTGAGTCTTCAGCCATTATAAAATCATGCATACGAGTCTTCCACCAGCCGTAGTAATGAACATTGAATCTAGGAGGTCTGTAGGTTGATTGTCCTTTCTCAAGGTTGGGTGGAGAACCCATTGAGATCCTTTCTAGGTGTTAACCTTTTAGAAATAACCCGCTCTGATACCAATTGTTAGTTTATATGAGTCGACTAAACTATAGAGTACCTGGTCCTCTATGATTTTCCACTAAGAATACTAAGGAAGAAGTAAGTAAAAGAGACACAGGATTTTACGTGGAAAAATCCCACTCAAGGGGACAAAAACCACGACCTACACTTGTAGGCTTTCAACTTCACTAACTTGTAATCTATTACAAGCCACTTTATAATGACTCTATTACAAAGACTTCACACGACTATCATACGACTAAACTAATTCATAACATAACCTCCTTATCAGGATAAGCACCCTATTCTCACCCCAAAAGTACATGTTATAACATTCCCTACTTGTCGACTTTAGAGGAAACATTGTTTTCTTCAATTCCTTTAGCTTTTGAACCTTCCAACCTTCTTTGTACTTGTTGTTCATAATCTTCAATACTCGTAACCTCCATGTTAACATGATTAACTAACTTTGTAAACTTTTCAAAGATGATTTCATTTCATAGCTTACATCAATTTTTGTACGACGTACTCTTACGTACGAAAACATGGGGTGTAACATCCGATTGACCCCAAATTTTGCACACAAGTCAAATTCAACACTGCGGAAGTATTCCAACTTTTGGAATCCGATTCCGACCCCGATATCAAAATCTCACTATCAATCCAGAAACTTCAGAAATTCAACTTTCGGCATTTCAAGCCTAAATAAGCTAGGGACCTCCAAAACACCCTCCGATTATGCCCCTAAGCCCGAAATCACTCAGCGGAGCTAACGAAATTGATGGAATTCCATTCTGAGGCCGTCTTCACACTGCTCCGACTACGGTCCAAATTCTAAAGCTTATGCTCTCAATTAGGGACTAAGTGCCCCAAAACACTCCGAAACTCAAAACGAATCTTCCCGGCAACCCACAATAGCAGAAATAAGCACGGGGAAAGTAGTTAATAGGGGCATAGAGACATCCTCCCCTCTTAAAGTATTCGTTCGTCCTCGAACGAGCATAGAGACATACCTAAAGTGGTGAAAAGATGAGGGTAACAACTGCGCATATCCTGCTCGGTCTCTGATAAGTTAGGATTTTAACGTGTTTTATGCCCCTACTTGCCTATGCTTTGGTTATAAATTGCTAGAATATAGTCCCAAAATTCTCACAAGTTGTACTTGATTGCAGGTTTGATCGACAAAGCGACGAATGTCAAATATCGGCTCAAAAAGGAGTGAAACCTGCTCAAGTGTCGAAGACTAAGGGAGTTGAGGAAAAGAGGACCTAGTGCGGACCGCGCAACTGTAAACGCGGCCGCACTAGGAGGTTCAGAGGATGGCAGATTCAAGGAGCATGCTACGCGGCCGCGGTCATTTCTGCGCGGTCTGCGGTCAGGCTCCGTGGCCGCGCTACTCTTTTACGTGGTCCGCGGAGCAGAAATTTAGAGAGGAAAAATTTGGCCACTTCCAAGAACTGATTCTAGCTTTGTGGGTTTAACTCTTCTTGAGAAAGAGAGTCCATGACCCCAAAATTGACCCAACAAGGAATTGGGATGGACCCATGAGAAATGGTAGTCCCAATTAACGGGTTAAATCTCGAGAGAGTAATCACCCTACTTGAACCCTAGTTGCTTGGTCTAATTGGCCTACCCAATTGGTCTCGAGAGAGTCAATTGGGCAAAATCACTCTCTCTACCGAGAGGTGCGAGAGTGGGTACAATTGTGCAACGGTTATAGCATAAGCCCCAAATATGTCAATCTATCCTTAGTAGCATCTACCCGTTAATTAGCCACCTAGGCAATGCCACGACCCTAGTGCCTTTCTCTATATTAAACACAACTTAGAAGTATTCTCATAGCATAATTTAGTTTTAATCATTAGTTTTATAATAGTAGATATAAAAACCAAAGAAAACCAAAAATGTTTGAAGTGACATTAGGAGTACAAACACAACTCTAGGCTAGACAGAAAATCCAACTCCACTACTAGCTTCCTGTGGAAATTCGATCTTGAACCACTATTCGGGTAAAAGCTATTGCGACCCGCTCTTCCTACCTTAGTGTAGCGTCGAGTCGGCAACGATCAACTTTTTGGCGTCGTTGCTAGGGAGCTTACGGTGTTGACTATCTGTTCGGTTAGTTTTGTGTTTTGCTTTTCTTTCCTTCTTGTTTACTAATTTTGTTTGTGTCGATCATTCAGGTACTATGGCTTTAAATGCTAATGACCCTATTCTCAATGCCATGGCAGGGGAGGAGGTAGGAGATATTGATCATGATGAGGTTCCCGTACCTCAGGTTCCACGTAGAGGCCGTCAGGCCAATGATAACAATCCAATTCCAGACCCTCCTCCACCACCGCCAAGAGCAGTCCCAAGAGTTCTCCCAAATCAAGGGTACGCGAGTGCCATTGTTCCTCCCCGAATCCGGGCGGGGAATTTTCAAATCACAAATGTCATGTTGACCTTGCTCGAGCAACGAGGTTATTTTACGGGCGCCTCCGATCAAAATGCATACAAGCACTTGAAGGGGTTCGTAGATACATGCTGGGGCAGCAAACAAACAAACGTGTCAAAGGATGCGTTGAGATTGAGGCTTTTCCCGTTTTTTCTTCGGGGTAAAGCGTTAGATTGGTTAGAAAGGCTCCCAAATCATTCTATCACTACATGGGATGAATTGGCGGACAAATTTATTGCCAAGTTCTTTTCTCCAAGTCATATGGCAGCTCTTCGGGATGAGATTCTAGCTTTCAAGCAAATGCCAACGGAACCTTTGCACGAAATATGGGAATGATATAGAACAATGGTGAAGGAGTACCCTAATAACGACATGACCGAGGCGATGATACAACAAACTTTTTATCGGGGCATCAACACCACGAACCAGTGCATTGTGAACCAATTGGCCGGAGGGAACTTTATGAAACTTTCTTACCAAGAGGCATGTGAAGTACTTGATGAAATGGCCGACACCTCTTCGGCATGGTAAAGCCGAGCGAATGTGCCCCAAGGTGACCCCACGGTCATCCATTTGCTCAAGGAATTAAACGATCATGGCCAAGCTATTGCCGAGCTTACAACAACTATGAATCAATTGGCGAAGGCGCAATTCCAAAAAACGCCTAAAACCCGCGCCAAGTCAATGCAATGGAAGGTGTTTCTATGTTAAAAAGGAGGCAAAGAGGGCAACAACAACCTCTAGGTAATTGTGAGAAATTTGACAACAACAATGATGGTGGTGGTTATTCGAATGAGTGCTATGATTATCAAAGCGAGGAATGTCAATATGTCAATAACTACCAAGGGAATAGAGGAAATCAAGGGAATCAACAGTGGCGCCCCCAAGGAAATTGGGGCAATCAACAAGGTGGCGGTAATTGGAATAATAACAATGAGGGTAACCAAGGTAACAATCAATGCAATTGGAACGGGAACAATAATAATTGGAACAACAACAATGGACAAGGCAGGTGGAATAACAATGGAAATCAAGGCAACCGGGGGCAAGGTTTTCAAAGGCCCCCAATATATCAACAACCGAACAATCCACCTCTGTTTCAATCTCAAGGGTCTAGTTCTTCAGGAAGTGATATGGGGAGGATAGAAATGATGTTCGAACAAATGATGAAAAAGAACCAAGACTCTGATGCACAATTGGCTTCTCATAACACATCTATCCGGAACCTAGAAGTGCAACTAGGCCAAATTTCTCAAGCTTTGAATACCCTACCTAAGGGTGCTCTACCTAGTGATACGGTTGTGAACCCGAAGGGAGGGAACAATCATGTGATGGAAGTTACAACAAGAAGTGGGAGAGGCGGTGATGTGCATGCCTCGAAAGAAGATCGAGTTGTGAATGATGATGATGGGTTCCAAGAAGAAGTGGGTCCTTTGATTGTTGAAGATGTGGTTGAGAAAAATGTGAACAATGAGGTGAGGATAGATATTGATGAGGCTGGGGTGGAAACTCAAGAAACCGTGAACCCGTCTAGGGAGCACATAATCGACATGCCGGAGCCGGTGGTGCCAAAAGCCAAGGCACCTTTGCCTAGACCACCTCCACCTTATCCTCAGCAGTTAGCAAAGCAAAAGAGTAACAATCAGTTCAAAAAATTCATAGATATGATGAAAAGCCTTACAATCAATGTGCATTTGGTGGAGGCACATGAACAAATGCCGGGCTATGCGAAGTTCATGAAGGATTTGGTCACAAAGAAGCGTTACATGGATTGTGAAACAATAAAGATGACTCACCAAGTCAGTGCGATAGTGCATTCTATGGCCCCGAAACTTGAGGACCCTGGAGCTTTTACTATCCCTTGCACTATCGGCAGTGCGGAGTTTTCTAAGGCCCTTTGTTACTTGGGGGCTAGCATTAATTTGATGCCTTATTCAGTCTTCAAGACTTTGGGAATTGGGCAACCTAGGCCCACCTCAATGAGACTTTAAATGGCGGACCGGTCGATGAAGCGGCCTTTGGGTATAATTGATGACGTACTTGTCCGGGTGGACAAATTCATATTGCCGGCCGACTTTGTCATATTGGATTGTGAAGTGGACTTTGAAGTGCCGATTATTCTTGGGAGACCTTTCCTAGCTACGAGGAAGGCCTTGGTTGATATTGAAGCGAGTGAGTTGACATTCCGAGTGGGAGATGAGAAGGTGGTATTCCATGTTTGCAAATCAATGAGACAACCCAATAGTACGGAGGTGTGTTCACTTGTGGACATTGTCACATCTGTGATAGTGGATGACACAAGTTCCATGATAAATGTTGAAGATCCTCTTGAGGCCGTGCTTCTTAACATGGATGTCGATGATGATGCTAGTAGAGTGGAGTGCGTGAATGCATTGCATGGTATGGGTTCATATTCATATAAGCCTAGGAAGTTATCGTTGGATCTTGAAAACCGCAAAACTCCACCAACTAAGCCATCCATTGAGGAGCCACCGGTGTTGGAGTTGAAGCCACTTCCTCCATACCTCAGGTATGAATTTTTGGGCTCTAATTCAACTCTTCCATTTATTCTTTCATCTTGCCTTACTAAGTTGCAGGTTGAGGCCACTTTGGAGGTACTTCAAAGGCGAAAAAGGGCAATAGGATGGACTCTGGCAGACATTGGGGGAATAAGCCCCGCATTTTGCATGCATAAGATCATCTTGGAGGAGGATGCAAGGCCGTCCCTTGAACATCAAAGAAGACAAAATGAGGAGATGCAAGAAGTGGTAAAGAAAGAGGTTATCAAGTGGCTTGACGCCGGTGTGGTTTATCCAATCTCCGATAGCTCGTGGACTTCTCCGGTTCAATGTGTGCCAAAGAAAGGATGGATGATGGTGGTGACCAATGACAACAATGAGCTTATTCCCACTCGAACCATTACTGGGTGGAGAGTTTGTATGGACTACCGGAAACTCAACAAGGTGACCCGCAAGGATCATTTCCCCTTGCCATTTCTCGATCAAATGCTTGATCGCCTTGCGGGGCAGGCTTTCTATTGTTTTTTGGATGGGTACTCGGGCTACAATCAAATCTTAATTGTCCCGGAGGACCAAGAGAAGACCACTTTTACATGCCCCTATGGTACATTTGCTTTCTCCCGGATGCCATTCGGGTTGTGCAATGCTCCGGCGACCTTCCAACGTTGCATGATGGCTATTTTCACCGACATGGTGGAAGACATATTGGAGGTCTTTATGGATGACTTTAGTGTGGTTGGTGACTCTTTTGAAGAATGCTTGGTAAATTTGGATAGAGTCTTGGCCCGATGTGAAGAAACTAACCTCGTCCTCAATTGGGAAAAATGCCATTTTATGGTCGAAGAAGGTATAGTGTTGGGTCACAAGATTTCTAAGCATGGGATTGAGGTAGACAATGCGAAGATCGAGGTGATTTCAAGGCTCCCTCCCCCTACTTCTGTCAAAGGGGTGAGGAGTTTTCTTGGGCATGCCGGGTTCTACCGGCGGTTTATCAAAGACTTCTCGAAGGTTGTGAATCCACTGTGCAAGCTACTAGAGAAAGATGCCAAGTTTGTTTTTGATGAAAAATGCATGGAGGCTTTTGAACTTTTAAAGCACAAGTTGACCACTACCCCTATCATAACCGCACCTAATTGGAGTTTACCCTTTGAACTAATGTGTGATGCTAGTGATGTTGCAGTGGGGGCGGTGTTGGGTCAACGGGTTAACAAAATGTTTCATCCCGTGTACTATGCAAGCAAGACTATGAATGAAGCTCAACGGAATTACACGGTGACGGAGAAGGAGCTATTGGCCATTGTATTTGCCATGGAGAAATTTCGGCCCTATCTTATGGGGGCCAAGGTGATTGTGCACACGAATCATGCCGCCCTTAGGTATTTGATGACCAAGAAGGATTCCAAGGCAAGATTGATGAGATGGCTGTTGCTTCTTCAAGAATTTGACTTAGAAATAGTGGATCAAAGGGGAAGTGAGAACCAAGTTGCGGACCATTTGTCCCGGTTGGAGGAAGAAGGGAGGCCATGTGACGGCCTTGAGATAAATGATACATTCCCCGACGAGCAACTTCTTTCCGTGTCAATGTGTGACATGCCATGGTTCGCGGACATCGCCAACTTCATTGTGACCGGAATTGTCCCGTGTGAGCTCTCTTCTAACCAAAGGAAGAAACTCAAACGGGATAGTTTGGATTTCTATTGGGATGATCCGTACTTGTTTAAAATTTGCACAGATGGTGTGATTAGGAGGTGTGTCCCGGAAGGTGAACAATTGAGCATATTGGAGGCTTGTCACTCATCCCCCTATGGTGGCCATCATGGAGGGGTGAGGACGGCTTCAAAGGTCTTGAGTTGCGGTTTCTATTGGCCGACTTTGTTTAAAGATGCTAGTGACTTGGTAAAGAGGTGTGATGCCTGCCAAAGAGCTGGAGGAATTTCAAAAAGGGATGAGATGCCTCTCAATACGATTCTCGAGGTGGATATTTCTGATGTTTGGGGCATCGATTTCATGGGTCCTTTCGTGAGCTCTTGTGGGAACACTTATATTCTCGTGGCGGTGGACTATGTCTCAAAGTGGGTTGAAGCCGTGGCTTTACCCAACAATGAAGCCCGGAGTGTTGTGGCATTCTTGAAAAAGAGTATCTTCACAAGGTTTGGCACCCCTCGTGCTATCATTAGTGATGGGGGGTCTCACTTTTGCAACAAGGCTTTTGATTCATTGCTTGCCAAGTATGGAGTAAATCACAAAGTGACCACCCCCTATCATCCTCAAGCTAGTGGTCAAGTGGAAGTCTCCAACCGAGAAATAAAGAGTATCTTGTCCAAGACGGTCAATGCTAATAGGACCGATTGGTCGAAAAAGTTGGATGACGCCTTATGGGCGTACCGGACGGCTTACAAGACCCCAATTGGTATGTCCCCATACCGGTTGGTGTTTGGGAAAGCTTGCCATCTTCCGGTAGAATTGGAGCACAAAGCTATGTGGGCCTTGAGAAAGTTGAACTTGGAATGGGATGTTGCAGCGAATCTCCGTGTTGAGCAACTTAATGAGCTTGATGAGTTTAGATTTCATGCCTACTCCAGCTCGTCCTTGTATAAGGACAAGATGAAGTATCTTCATGACAAATATGCTCGGGGAAAGGAATTCAAGGTTGGTGACATGGTTCTTCTTTTCAACTCCCGGTTGAGGTTATTTCCAGGCAAGCTCAAGTCAAAGTGGAATGGGCCATTTGAAGTTGTATGTGTAACTCCGTTTGGTGCTATTGATCTCAAGAACAAGAATGGTGAAATTTTCCGGGTCAATGGGCATCGTGTCAAGCATTATTTGGGGAAGTTTGATGACAGCCACATGGTGGCACTCATTCATTTGAAGTGATGTGATGGTAACATGCGTCGTGCCGCGACGTTAAATCAGGCGCTTCTTGGGAGGCAACCCATGTCTTTTTCTTTCTCTTTGATTTTCTTTGTAGCTTAGGATTTTTGAGCTAATTGTTTGTGAGATGTTGCAGGGATTGTGTTGAAGCAGTGCAAAACAAAGGAAAAACATCTGGTAGTCTCTGAAGTTTGCCAGTGCGGACCGCGGTGCACTTTTGTGCGGTCCGCGCTGGCATGTTAAAAATGCAGTGCTCTCTGAAGTTTTCCACCGCGGCCGCGGTCAAATTTGTGCGGTCCGCGGTGGACCTTCGCGTCCGCGGTACACTTTAATGCGGCCGTGCAAGGTTGCCTTCTGAAACTTCTTGTGTTGAAACCCAGCGCGGTCCGCGGCCGCGCTGGTAGGTGAGTGTGGGGCCCCCAGTTCTTCTATAAATAGGGCCCAAAGGTTTCATTTTACCCTTTTCGCAGTTTGAATACCCAGAGCTATAGTATACTGTTCATCCTTCTTTTGAGACCACTTTTCTGACTTGCTTGGACTATTTGCACTCAATCTTCATAAACTTGGTAACATTTCATGCATTTGTGATTAATTAATTTCTTATTGTCATTTTTTATGGCTTGTTCAGTAGTTTAGCTTCTTCTTTTTATTTAACTGTTAGTTTAGGTTAGTTTAAAACCAGGGTAATGCACTGAATATGCTTGATTAATGGGTGAACTGAGTAGGGACAAAGTAGGTGTAAAAACTTGTACAAGAATGGCAAAATATGCACCCCTAACTTAGTACCCGTAAACCCTAGCTCAGCGCGGTCCGCGGTCGTCTTTGCGCGACCGCGCTGCCCTGACGTGGTTGGCGTTACATTTTTGTGCGGAACCCGGTGCTTTTGTGATTTCAAGATAAAAGTCTCCAGCGCGGCCGCGGTCAAGTTAATGCGGTCCGCGCTGGCCCACCGCGACTGCGTTGTATTTTTGTGCGGACCGCGGTGGGAGATTCAGAGAGTGTAATTTTGGGCCTTTGCCCAGCACAGACCGCGGTCACTTTAGTGCGGTCCGCGGTGCTGTGCTCTGCAACCTGTTCTGCAGCTGTGTACTGCAATTATCTCTGCAATCTATTTCATTCACCTGTTTTACTGCATGTGCTTAAACTAACAATGTTAGATGCGTATCTTTGCAGATAATGGTTAAACAAAGGGGCGCCAAACAATCACAACAAATCGGTAGAGGTGGTTCCTCCCGAGGGGGTAAAGGGAAGAGAATTGCAAAACTCACTCCCCAGGCTAGGGAAAACATAAAAAGAACCCGGAAATTGATAAAAGCTGCTGCTAAGGCTGCTTCGTATTCGTCGGGGAGTGAGTGTGTGCCCTCCAAAGACATCTCCTCTGATTTAGTCCCAACTCATGTAAATGACCCCCTCCACCTAATTGATACCCCTCCACCATCACCCACTTCCAAAAGACCAGTGACTATAGTCTCGGATTCTTCTGACGAGTCCGCAGCCGGTAGTGGGCAATACTCCACCTCCCCCACAGCTTCATTATCTGGGGAGAGTGCAGGCAAAGATGAGGGAGGTGAACCTCAGATTGGGGGTATTGAAAGAACTAGGAAACCTGAAGTCTGGGAGGATCGATTTGTCAGTCAAGTGGCATTTCACAAGTTTAGGGAGTGGTGGCCGTTAAGGAAGTTGATACCGGAGAGGAGTTTTATTGACACTGATCTTTTACCCCACAACCCGAACGTGTAGAGAGAGTTCAGAACTAGATGGGGGTGGGAGTTCTTCATGGAGAGGTGCATCGATGCTAATGAGCACATGGTTAGGGAGTTCTACTCCAATATAGCTCACATAGTCAAGGATACTAAGGTGACCAAAGTTAGAAACAAAACTGTGTTGTTTGATGGGAGATCGTTAAATGAGTATTTGGGGTTCCGTGATGAAGATGAGTCCCTTTATTTGGCGAAGTTGGCAATGGGTGAGGAAGTCCGCCCGTGGTTGGCCCAGTACTTGGAAATCCTAGGTACTGTGCCAGAGTGGTTGCAAGCAGGGAAGAAAATATTCAGGAAGACATTCAGCTTTGAGGCTCGAGGGTGGTTGACATTTGTATGCAGTCGGCTTGACCCTTCCACTCATGATCAGACCATTCCACTTACCCGAGCAGTTCTGGTTGCATCTATTATGGCCGGGTACCCTATCAACGTGGGCAATGTGATGTCCCATGTGATTTCTGCAGTAGGGCAAGAGCATGACAGGAATTATCCTTTTCCCAACACCTTATCAATGTATTTTCGGGACCTGGAGGTGGAGAAGAGGAGATATGATGTCAAGACCAAGCCTGTGGCCCCCTATTCTTGGTACAGTATGCAGGGTCCGGACAACCCTAAATCCAAGAACTACAAGCCACCTTCCTCTACCCCTACTGGCCAGTCTGAGGAGCCAGTTGCGGTAGAGCCTACTACCGAGCCTTCCACCATACCTGCTGTCACTACAGTTGAGGACTTGCCTCCAGGACCTTCTTCTTCTGCTGGTCCCAGTACTTCAGCTGGCCCGGGAGTGCCATCTTCTAGGACTCATCCCTTCACTGCCCATCAGCTGAGCCTGACATTGGCTAGCCTGAACAACTGGATGTCAGCTGCGACATCCAAGTTGTCCACCTTGTCTTCCACTATTCAGACCCAGTCAGCACCTCAGCCAGCTTTGACTCCTCAGTCTATTGAGGACACTTTGAAGAAGCTCCTAGAGAACTAGGAAAAGATTCTGAAGACTCAGGCTACCTTATCTGCAGTAGTGGAGTCACATGGCAAGGCTCTGAAGGAGCTTGCCAAGGAGCACAGGAAGATGAGGAGATCACGGGCTTCCAAAGAGTCGCTGAAAGAGCTACGGAAAGATGTCGACAAGCTATTGGCAGACCAGATGCCTTTAGACTTGCTATTTGGGGATTCAGCCCCTCCAGCAGCAGCACCAGTGCCACAGCCAGAGCAGGAACAGGTACCCAGGTATCCTAGGAAGAAGAGGAAGCTCCCCAGCACAGCGGATGCAGTTATTGAGGTGGCAGTCCCGCAGGAGGTCTCCTCCACTTTGCCTCAGGATGCACCTGTCATACAGCCGGTCCAGGAGCAAGTTCCAGCCCCAGGAGTTGAGCAGCAGGAGGCCGGGAGCCAGTCTGAGGCTCCCGCACATACGGAGGACTTGGGAACCACTGATGACCCCATGCAAACGGACCAGGCTTAGGGAGCCCCTATATCCTTTGCTCTGACTTTTTTGATGCTTATTTTGGTAGTTGGCATTGGGGACAATGCCAACTCTTATTCGTGGGGGTGCGCCCTACTTTTTTGTTGACTATCTGTATGACTGTACATATTTGACTCAGTTTTTATTCCTTTTGGTTGATTTTCTATTTGGTATGTAAATAACTTTAAATTCAGTACTTTTTATCTTGTATTTTGGTTTGTATATAAAGTTAAGTTACATTTTGTATATATTCATCCCCCGTTTCTATATTCTAATCCCCTATTGTAAATATTCATTCTATTTTCTATTTTCGCATATTTTTTTTCGTTTTTAGCTTTATAGTTGGGCTCGTAGCCTCTTGTTTTGTTTTTGACGCTTCCAATAAGCCCTTGGTTTTCTTAAGGCCATGGTTCTTTCCAAGGGTGGAGTATTGTGTGAACCGGGTGGCTCTTCCCGATGATGGATGGAGTGGCAACCTTCTTAAGGGTTGAGTCCGTTTCTTTGACTTTTCTTTTGTTTTTGATAGTTGTAGTTAAGGGTACCTCAAGCAAAGCTTCACTTGGGCCTAGCACATTTGCCTTTGATCCCATGGTCAAAGACATAATGTTGTGTTTAGGATGGTGAAAGTCGTGGCTTTGAGACTCTTGCATTGACCAAACAATCATCATGTGGTCTTTTTGGACCATTGTGTGCTTGAATCATAACTAAGGTCGTTGTGGGCCCTCGACTTGATGTCTTTAGCAATCCCCTAGCGTGTGTGGTGAGGAATCGAATTGTGAGTCCAAGTCCCGAGCCAATGGTCTAGAACTTGTCCTGAATGTTTGTTGAGGCGAAATCCTAGGTGAAATTTGACTTGAGAAGTGATCATAGGTTCTCCTTGATCCAAATGTTAAGCTGAACAATTCCATAGCCTACCAAAAAGATGATCCCTAGTTAACCCTTTTGAGCCATAAACCTTTTTCCTTCAAGAACCAATGTGACAAGCCTATACCCGTTCTAAATGATTACCCTCTCTTGGCACCCAAATCTTCCCTTGAGTAATGGCAAATAACTAAGTTTGGGGGGAGAGACGAGAAAGGAAACCAAGTGGTAGAAAGGCACAAAAGCAAAAGAAGAAGGAAGGCAATGAAAAAGCAAGAAAAGAAAAAGATTAAAAGAAAGTCCAATGTGAACAAGAATAAAAAGGGATTCAAGGAAAACAAAAGCGAAAAAGGTGTGGAAAAAGTAGAAAAAGGAGAAATGTTTTTATTTGCATGAGAAAGAGTGACTATGTGTCTCTCTAACCCCTTGTAAAGAAGTGAAATACTCAAAAGAGTCAAGAGAGTTGTACCATAATGAATCAAAAGAAGTGCTTAAGGGAAGATTGAACCCACTTGAATAATAACATATCCTACCCGTACCCAAAAGCCTTTATAATGACTCCGCAAAAGCCCTATAGGATCTTGAGTTGAAGGAAACCTACATTAGTGGATACTTACATAAGGGACAAGCATATGGTACCAAGAGCCGGACTTGTGACCTTCTTCTTGCGAGAGATGAGTGAAACTCCATCAAACTTGATTTGTGTGTTAATACTGTAAAAGGTGAGGTTCGCTTAGGGAAAGTTGAGGATGTGTGAGTTTGGGTTCCACAATGACCAAAGTAATTGAGATAAGTTCTTTGATGAAATGTGTCAACTCTTGATGCTCTTGGGTCACACTTGATCCATGGCTTTTCAAAAGTTTAAATGTGTTAATGATGCATTCGTATTGAGGGCAATTGTTAGTCCCAATTGATGCTTGTTGAGGTTGCTTTAGGATAGCTGGAATTACTTGGATTTTCCTTTAAGGGGTGGGTCTTATTTTATTTGCTTGAGGACAAGCAAAGGCTTAAGTTTGGGGGAGTTGATAAGTTAGGATTTCTACTTGCCTATGCTTTGGTTATAAATTGCTACAAAATAGTCCCAAAATGCTCACAAGTTGTACTTGATTGAAGGTTTGATCGACAAAGCGACGAATGTCAAATATCGGCTCAAAAAGGAGTGAAACCTGCTCAAGTGTCGAAGACTAAGGAAGTTGAGGAAAAGAGGACCTAGTGCGGACCGCACAACAGTGAACGCGGCCGCACTAGGAGGTTCAGAGGATGGCAGATTCAAGGAGCATGCTATGCGGCCGCGGTCATTTCTACGCGGTCCGCGGTCAGGCTCCGCGGCCGCGCAACTCTTTTACGCGGTCCGCGGAGCAGAGATTCAGAGAGCAAAAATTTGGCCACTTCCAAGCAAAGCGGCACGCGTTCATTTTTGCGCGGCCGCGCTACATTTTTACGCTGTCCGCAATCCTCAACTTCAGAGAAGCAGAAACCAGGAGTTCAAGAGCCAGCGCGGCCACGGTCATGTTTGAGCGGTCCGCGCTGACCCCGCAGGGGTATTTTTGTCCAGTTTTTCCAGCCCAGTATAAATAGGACCTTTTTCCATTTTTAGGTCAAGTTTTATATTCTGAACGCAGCTGAGCTCGTGAGACCGAATATTGTAGCCATTTTTGGCACTTTTGCTCTTCATTATTGTAGTTTCTTCCTAGCAATTAATTAATATGCTTACTTCTTCATCTATTTCTTCAATTTCTGTATCTAGCATGAGTAGCTAAACCTATAGCTAGGGTTGTGGCTCAACCCTAGTGTGGGTAATTGATGGGTGTTGCCATCTAAGGTTAGATTGATATTGAGTGTTTGTTATTTGGGTTGATTTTATGTTTTAATTAAGGATTGGTGATTGCAAACACTGACTCTAGCTTTGTGGGTTTAACTCTTCTTGAGAAAGAGAGTCCATGACCCCAAAATTGACCCAACAAGGAATTGGGATGGACCCATGAGAAATGGTAGTCCCAATTAACGGGTTAAATCTCGAGAGAGTAATCACCCTACTTGAACCCTAGTTGCTTGGTCTAATTGGCCTACCCAATTGGTCTCGAGAGAGTCAATTGGGCAAAATCACTCTCTCTACCGAGAGGTGCGAGAGTGGGTACAATTGTGCAACGGTTATAGCATAAGCCCCAAATATGTCAATCTATCCTTAGTAGCATCTACCCGTTAATTAGCCACCTAGGCAATGCCACGACCCTAGTGCCTTTCTCTATATTAAACACAACTTAGCAATATTCTCGTAGCATAATTTATTTTTAATCATTAGTTTTATAATAGTAGATATAAAAACCAAAGAAAACCAAAAATGTTTGAAGTGACATTAGGAGTACAAACACAACTCTAGGCTACACAGAAAATCCAACTCCACTACTAGCTCCCTGTGAAAATTCGATCCTGAACCACTATTCGGGTAAATGCTATTGCGACCCGCTCGTCCTACCTTAGTGTAGCGTCGAGTCGGCAGCGATCAGTCTCCCACGTCGCCTCCTCGACCGGCTGACCCCGCCACTGAACCTTTACTGATGCAATGCTCTTTGACCTCAGCTTTTGGACTTGCCTGTTCAATATCGCCACTGACTCCTCAACATAGGATTGATCCTTGTCCAACTGGACTGAACTGAAATCCAACATGTGATCACCGTGATACCTTCGGAGCTTCGAAACATGAAATACCGGATGAACTCCTGCCAAGTTAGGAGGTAAGGTAAGCTCATAAGCAACCTCCCCAATATGTTGCAATACCTCAAAAGGACCAATAAACCTCGGACTCAATTTCCCCTTCTTCCCAAATCTCATAACGCCCTTCATAGGTGAAACCCGAAGCAAGACCCGCTCTCCAACCATATTGGAAACATCACGAACCTTCTGGTCCGCATAACTCTTCTGTATGGACTGGGCTGTGCGGAGTGTATCCTGAATCACCTTAATATTCTCCAAGGCGTCCTGAACCAAGTCTGTGCCAATAATCTAGCCTCACCCGGCTCAAACCAACCCACCGGGGATCTATACCGCCTTCCATACAAATCCTCGTATGGTTCCATATGAATGATGGACTGATAACTGTTATTGTAGGCAAACTCCGCCAGTGGCAAGAACTGATCCCAAGAACATCTAAACTCCATCACACATGCACGAGCATATCCTCAAGAATCTGTATAGTGCGCTCGGACTGTCCATCCGTCTGGGGGTGAAATGCTGTGCTCAACTCCACCCGAGTACCCAACTCATGCTGTACAGCCCTCCAGAACCGTGATGTGAATTGAGTACCTCTATCTGAAATGATAGAAACTGGAATACCATGCAGACGAACAATCTCCCGGATGTTAATCTTTGCCAACCGCTTCGAAGAATAGGTAGTACACACAAGAATGAAGTGCGCGGACTTGGTCAGCCGATCCACAATTATCCAAATGGCATCGAACTTCCTCAAAGTCCGCGGGAGCCCAACTACGAAGTCCATGGTGATACTTTCCCACTTCCACTCCGGAATCTCTATCTGCTGAAGTAGGCCACCCAGTCTCTGGTGCTCATACTTTACCTGCTAACAATTGAGGCACCGGGCTACAAACCCAACTGTATCTTTCTTCATCTGCTTCCACCAATAGTGTTGCCTCAAATCCTGGTACATCTTCGCGGCACCCGGATGGATGGAATACCGTGAACTGTGGGCCTCCCCTAGAATCAACTCCCGAAGCACATCAACATTGGGTACACATACCCGACCCTGTATCCTTAATATCCCGTCATCACCAATGGTCACATCTCTGGCATCACCATGCAAAACCTTGTCCTTGAGAACAAGCAAATGAGGGTTATCATACTGAAGCTCCCAGATACGATCAAACAAGGAAGACCGAGAAAGTACACAAGCGAGGACCCGACTGGGCTCCGAAAGATCCAATCTCACAAACTGGCTGGCTAAGGCCTGAACATCCATCGCCATGGGCCTCTTCGCTGCTGGTAGATAAGCCAAACTCCCCAAACTCTCTGCCTGGCGACTCAAAGGATCGGCCATCATATTGGCCTTGCCTGGGTGATACAAGATAGCGATATCATAGTCCTTTAGCAGCTCTAACCACCTCCTTTGGCGCAAATTAAGGTCCTTCTGCTTGAACAGATGCTGCAAAATCCGGTGATCAGTATAGATCTCACAAGGAACATCGTACAAATAATGATGCTAGATCTTCAAGGCGTGAACAATACCAACTAACTCGAGATCATGGACGGGGTAATTCTTCTCATGCACCTTCAACTGTCTGGACGCGTAGGCAATCACCCTACCATCCTACATCAATACCGCTCCAAGGCCAATCCTCGAGGCATCACAGTAGACAGTATAAGACCCCGAACCTGTAGGCAATATCAATAATGGGGTTGTAGTCAAATCTGTCTTGAGCTTCTGGAAGATCTCCTCACACTCTTCCGTCCTCTTGAACGGAGCACCCTTCTGGGTCAGCCTGGTCATAGGTGCTGCAATAGATGAAAATTCCTTAACAAATCGATGATAGTAACCCGCCAAGCCAAGAAAACTACGGATCTCTATAGGTGAGGATGGTCTAGGCCAACTCTGCACTGCTTTCACTTTCTTCAGATCCACCTTGATCCCTTCACTCGATACTACGTGACCCAAGAATGGCACAGAATCCAAGCAGAACTCACATTTCGAGAACTTCGCATATAACTTATTTTCCCTCAAAGTCTGAAGCACTGTCATCAGGTGCTGCTGATGATCTTCCCGACTCCGGGAGTATACCAGAATGTCATTAATAAATACAATGTCAAGCGAGTCAAGATATGGTCGGAATACACTGTGTATCAAGTGCATAAATGCTGCTGGGGAATTGGTCAGCCCAAATGACATAATAAGGAACTCGTAATGACCATACCGAGTCCAGAAAGCACTCTTCGAGATATTTGGCTCTCGAATCTTCAACTGATGATAACCTGAACGCAAGTCAATCTTAGAAAACACACGAGCACCCTGTAACTGATCAAATAGGCCATCAATACGAGGCAAAGGATACGGGTTCTTCATTGTAACTTTGTTTAGCTGGCGATAATCAATGCACATACGCATAGAACCATCCTTCTTCTTTACAAACAAGACAGGAGAACCCCAAGGTGATACACTAGGCCAAATAAAACCCTTATCAAGTAATTCCCATAACTGCTTCTTCAACTCCTTTAACTCAGGAGGAGCCATACGGTAAGGAGGAATAGAACTGGGTTGAGTGCCCGGCAACAGATCAATGTCAAAATTAATATCTCTATCAGGCGGCATGCCTTGTAGATCAGTTGGAAACACATCAGAGAAATCTCGTACTACTGGGACTGAATCAACTGTAGGGGTATCAATACTGACATATCTCACATAAGCTAGATACGCATCACACCCCTTCTCAACCATTCATTGAGCCTTAAGGAATGAAATAACTCTACTGGGAGTGTGATCTAAGGTACCCCTCCACTCTACTCGTGGTACACCTGGCATAGCTAACGTCACGGTTTTGGCGTGACAATCAAGAATAGCATAATGGGGCGACAACCAGTCCATGCCCAAGATTACATCAAAATCAACCATGCTGAACAACAATAAATCGGCTCTGGTCTTAAAACCACTAAGAGCAATCAAACACGACCGATAATCGCGATCCACAACAAGAGATTTTCCCACAGGAGTATAAACATAAACAGTGGAACTCAAAGAATCCTGAGATACGCCCAAATGTGGGGCAAAATAAGAGGACACATAAGAATAAGTGGAGCCTGGATCGAATAGAACCGATGCATCTCTAAGACAAACCAGGACAATACCTGTGATGACAGAATCGGAGGCGACATCGTTAGTACGGGCAGGAAGAGCATAATATCTGGCTTGGACTCCCCCTCTAGGGCGACGTTTACCTCCCCCGCCTCCACTTCTAGTTGGTTGGGCAGGTGGGGTAGTAACTGGTGCTGTAAGCATAGCCTCGGAACTCTGCGGAGCACGCTGTGGCTTAGAAGCCTGTAGAGGTGCACCCATCCTAAGTCTGGGGCAGTCTCTCACTATATGGCGTGTATTGCCACACTCAAAACAAGCTCTAGGATGATGTGGCGGTTGTGACTGGCTCAGGCCAGGTCTGCTGGACTGACCACTGAAAGCAACCCGTGCAGGAGGCACACTAGATACTAGAGGTGCATAATAAGGCTCCTAAGGTCTAAGAGGAGCTAGAATACCACTAGCTGCTGGAAGAGCCGAATGAACGGGGCGACTCATATAACCCATACCATGACGAACTGCAGCTGGGGCACGGGCGCNNAAAAGAACAAAAACCACAGTGTTCTGAATCGTCAATGAACAGCAAAAGCCAGAAAATTAATGGCCTTGGCTTTCAGCCGGCCATGACCACAGAATGAGAAATAACAGAGTAAAGTTGAGAGCTAGTGAGATTATAATTATTTTCAAGTTTGTACTGAAGGGGAATGGGGGAGGGGTTTAAATAGTACTGAAATTGAACACACAAAAATATGGCAATAATTAGTCAAAATACTAGAAAGGAAAGCACTTGACAGTTAATAAGAAAAGAAAAGTTTGAAACCCTAATTTAGGCAAAATATACAAAATCGGTCAGGAATAACAAGCAAAGAGATGCATATAGACATATAGAAAGAGATTTTAACAAAATAATTAAAGGATCGAACTAGATTTGGTTCGATTTTGAAGAATCAGATACCCCAAATTTAGGGCAAGTAAAAATCAGCAGAAATAATAAGCAAAGGGTCATAATAAGATGCATGTAGACATATAGACGAAAATATTAACAAAATAATTAAAGAATCAAACCATATTTGATTAGATCTAGAAAGATCTGAAACCCTAGTTTTAGGGCAAGTAGGAAAAATCACAAAGATACTCATAGATTCATGGAAATCCATATCATAACAGAGCAACAAAGATGGAAAAAGGTCCAGAAGTTGAACCATTTAGGTTCGAGGTTGAAGAGATCCGCTTGCCATGTATAGGCAAGCGGTATATAGAAAGTCCCAGTACCAAAGAGATGTGAGGTATGGTAAGAAACCACTAGGGAATCCCATGTCTGGTGGGATTCGGGGAGGAGATTAGGGGAGACGGATAGGTTTTAGGGCAGAGAAGAGAAGAGAGGATTTAGGGGCAGCGGGCCGGTGAGAATGATTAGGGTTAAGGGGGTTTTGGTTAGTTAAAACGGGCAGGTATAATGTGGACCGTTGATCTCTGAGATCAACGGTCATGATTAAAGGGGATTCTGGGTCGGGTAGTTTAATTGAGTAAGGGTAATTGGGACAGGGATAATTGGGCTAGTAAGGGTGTGGGTTTGGGTCCGAAATTGATTGCAATTTGAGGCCAAATTTTAAATATCCAAATTAAATTAGTAAATAATTTGTAAAAAAAAATAATAAGTAAAAAATAAAATTTTATTTGTGCATTAAACCAAATAAAAAAGTTATTTAACACTATAAAAGTATAAAAAGATTATTTTGGCATAAATAAAGTAATTATAAATTCATATAGGCTATTATTACAAATGTGCAGTTTTAGCTTTTAAAAAATGCAAATATAATTATGACAAATACGCTAAAAATATTTAAAACCTGATATGGACGTAAATGATGAAATTAGGTGATAAAATCATTATAAATAATTTGTGAGGTAATTAATGAGTATTTATATAATAAAATGCAGGAATAAATTAATTTAAAGCCTCAAAAAATTATAGAAAATTATGAAAAATGCTTGTATATGTTTATAAATAAAGTGATGGTGCATATGTACTATTTTAAAGGTATATATATGTATTTAAAAATATGAGGGAAAAATTGGGTATCATCAGCTGCCCCTCTTTACCCGGGAAGGATGAACGAGTTGTCGGGTAAAGAAATGATGACCGATTTTGACCGAATGGAGTGATTTGAAAAATATAGGCCGCACTCTAGTTCTGAGCTGCCTATATATCCCTGGTGTTACAGGAATCAGGCCGTGTGTAGTTCTGGATCCAACGGTGAATGAAACCGATGGAATTGTTATAAGAACGGTCGTGTGCTTCGGCGGGGTTCTTTTGATAGTATCGGATGAATTTATGCGAATTCACGAATGTGAATTTGAGATGTTATGGATGTATCACAAGGAAGATGTCTGAACGGTCATAAGGTAAAAGCGAATAATTGATGGGGGTCGATTACGTTTGAAATAATTGCAGGATGTGAATGATATGAGCGAAAACCGGAGCAAAGGTTATTTCCTGGATTACCTGCCAAAGCTTAAAACATGATGCATGCAAATGATATATATATATATATATATAGGCTATTGCGGGAATTTAAATATGATGCAAACTCCCTTTGGACCATGAAGATTGTCTTCGGACAGTGAGGATGATGTCCTTAGACCATGACGTCCTGGGCCATGAATCGTGAGATAAGGGATTCGCAGGCCATGAAATGATGTTCTCGGTCCATGAGAATGGTGCCTCTGAACCATGACACCTTTAAATAAGGATATGCAGCGTTGAGAGATCCTCTGTCCATGACATGGTGTCTTCAGGCTATGCGGATGACGCCTTCGGACTATGGCGCCTTCGGATATATGGCGATGTTTCAGCCCATGAAATGCAGAGACATGATGATGGGTCATATAAGCGAAACAAGACAGAGCTTAGTCTTGCATAGGATTGGGATAGATCTTAGCCCCAGGAAAAGCGAGATAGTGCTAGATTTCAATCAGCGTAGCATTCGGCATTATACAAGGAAAGGCAGAGCTTAGCCTTATGCAGTTGGAGAGGCAGGGCTTAGCCTCATGCAAGAAAGGGAGACAATGCTTAGTCTCATGCAATTAGGGAGGCAGGGCTTAGCCTCATGCAAGAAGAGGAGATAATGCTTAGTCTCATGCAGGGGAACGCAGTGCTTAGCCTTATGCAATTGAGAAGGCAGGGCTTAGCCTCATGCAAGGAAAGGCAGTGCTTAGCCTTATGCAAATAGGGAGGCAATCCTTAGCCTCATGGAAGGAAAGTAGACAATGCTTAGCCTCATGCAGTGGAAGGCAGTGCTTAGCCTTATGCAATTGAGGAGGCAGGGCTTAGCCTCATGCAAGAAGACGAGACAATGCTTAGTCTCATGCAGTGGAAGGCAGTGCTTAGCCTTTAGGGCTTAGCCTCATGCAAGGAGAGGAGACAATGCTTAGTCTCATGCAATGGAAGGCAGTGCTTAGCCTTATGCAAATATGGAGGCAGGGCTTAGCCTCATGCTAGAAGAGGAGACAATGCTTAGTCTCATGCAATGGAAGGCAGTGCTTAACCTTATGCAATTAGGGAAGCAATGCTTAGTCTCATGCAAGAAAAGGAGACAATGCTTAGTCTCATGCAATGCAAGGCAGTGATTAGCCTTATGCAATTAGGGAAGCAATGCTTAGCCTCATGCAAGAAGAGGAGACAATACTTAGTCTCATGCAATGGAAGGTAGTGTTTAGCCTTATGCAATTAGGGAGGCAATGCTTAGCCTCATGCAAGAAGAAGAGACAATGCTTTGTCTCGATGCAAGGAAGGGCAGTGCTTAGCCTTATGCAATTAGGGAGGCAATGCTTAGTCTCATGCAAGAAGAGGAGACAATGCTTAGTCTCGATGCAAGGAAAGGCAATGCTTAGCCTTATGCAATTAAGGAGGCAATGCTTAGCCTCATGCAAGAAGAGGAGATAATGCTTAGTCTCATGCAGGGAAAGGTAATGCTTAGCCTTATGCAATTGAGGAGGCGGGGCTTAGCCTCATGCAGAATGGGAGACAATGCTTAGTCTCATGCAAGAAAAGGAGACAGGGCTTAGTCTCATGCAATGGAAGGTAGTGCTTAGCCTTATGCAATTGAAGAGGCAGGGCTTAGCCTCATGCAAAATGGGAGGCAGTGCTTAGCCTCATGCAAAGAAAAGATAATGAGTGATAGCAGAGTATTTCTTATCTGGAGACATGTTTGCGTTTGGCAATTTTGTCGTTATGAAGATAGGGATTTTGGTATATGTATACTTGTGAATTCTCCTGTCATGTTCATTGTGCCTGCATCCAAAGAAAAATCGTGAGTTTTGCGGGGAAGGTTGGTTCATGCCTTTGCCTGCTTGTTTCTCTTTGCTTGGCTCTGGGGATCCTGTTTGAGTTACCCTAGGTAACATCTGGTTGACATAGAAATAAAGTTTTCGAAAAATATGCATGCACTTGATAAATATAGTTATTTAGAAACATAGTAGTATACGATATCGAGTAAATTAGATGAACCAATGACTATGACACTTTAGAGACATTACGAATTCTTTGCATTAGAATTTGAGGGTCCTCCTCAAAATTCTTCCCCAGTTTAATAAGCGATTCTTCGACCGTTCCGTATATGATGAAATTGGCTGGACTTGCTCCAGAATTTTGAGGGTCCTCCTCAAAATTCTGCCCCAGTTTCTGACTATGGGGAAAATGAAGATTTTATTAAAACTTTCCTTTGGCTTCATCTTGATGCGGGAAGATCCGCTTCAGCACCAGCTGCCCCGGTGCGAACTGTCTAGGTCTGACCCTTTTGTTGAAAGCTCTGGACATTCTGTTCTGATAAAGTTGACCATGGAATATCGCATTCATTCTTTTCCCGTAAATAAGAGCTAATTGTTCATAACGACTTTGTATCCATACTGCATCACTGAGTTCTGCTTCTTGTATAATTCTCAGAGAAGGAATTTCGACTTCGGCGGGAATGACAGCTTCAGTACCGTAAACCAACATGTAGGGAGTTGCTCCGGTTGATGTGCAAACTGTGGTACGATACCCCCAATAAGGCAAATGGTATTTCTCGTGCCATTGCTTGTGGTTGTCTACTTTTTCCTCAAAATTTTCTTGATGTTTTTGTTGGCGGCTTCCACGGCTCCATTCATTTGAGGTCTGTATGTTATGGAATTCTCATGCTTGATCTTGAAGATTTCACACATATCTTTTATTAAATTGCTGTTGAGGTTGGCAGCATTGTCGGTAATGATGGATTCTGGTACCCCGAATCAGCAAACAATACGATCCCTAACAAAATTTGCGACGACTTTCTTGGTTACAGCCTTGCAAGATGCAGCCTCAACCCATTTTGTGAAGTAGTCCATGGATACCAAAATGAACCTGTGCCCATCTAAAGCGGCAGGCTCGATCGGACCGATGACATCCATTCCCCGAGCGGCAAAAGGCTAAGGTACACTTGTTGCATTGAGTTCATTTGGTGGTACCCGTATCATACCTGTATGTACCTGGCACTGGTGACACTTTTGGACATACCCGATGCAGTTTGTTTGCATAGTCATCCAAAAGTATCATGCTCTTAATATCTTCTTGGCTAGAACGAAAACATTCATGTGTGGCCCGCAAGTTCAAGCGTGTATTTCCTCGAGCAGTCTGGAAGCTTCTTTGGCGTCAACAAACCGTAATAACCCTAGGTCTGGAGTCCTTCTATACAGAATTCCTCCACTTTGGAATAAATGATTGGACAATCTCCGGAGCGTGCGTTTCTGAGTATGATTTGCATGCTTCGGGTTTTCTTCTTTTGCCAAGTATTCCTTGATATCATGGTACCATGGATTTCCATCTGTTTCTTCTCCAACATGAGCGCAATAAGCTGGCTGGATATGGATCCTTACTGGAATGGGATCGATGAAATTCTTATCCGGATGCTGTCATGGAAGACAAAGTAGCCAGTGCGTCTGCAAACTCGTTCTGGATTCTCGGAACATGTTTGAATTCTATCTTCGTGAACCTCTTCATCAACTCTTGCACATGATATAGATATGGTAGTATCTTAGTATTCTTAGCCCATTCTCCTTGAACCTGATGTACTAGAAGATCTGAATCACCAATTACCAGCAACTCTTGTATATACATGTCGATGGCCAAATTGAGCCCCATGATGCAAGCCTCATATTCTGTCATATGATTGGTGCACGGAAACCTGAGCTTCACGGATACCGGATAATGTTGACCTGTCTCTGACACCAAAACTGCTCCAATACCTACTCCTTTGAAATTTGTAGCTCCATCGAAGAACATTCTCCCACTGTCGTAGGCTTCGATAATATCCTCTCCTACGAACGGCACTTCTTCATCGGGAAAATACGTTTTCAACGGTTTGTATTCCCCTCCCACAGGATTTTTTGCAAGATGATCTGCTAATGCCTGTCCCTTGACCGCCTTCTGAGTCACATAGACGATATCAAACTCACTCAACAATATCTGCCATTTGGCTAGTTTCCCTGTAGGCATTGGTTTTTGAAAAATGTATTTCAGGGGATCTATCCTTGATATGAGGTATGTAGTGTAGGAACAGAAGTAGTGCCTCAATTTCTGAGCTATCCACGTCAAAGGCGCAGCAGGTACGTTCCAGCAAAGAATATCGTGCTTTATAGGGTGTGAACTTCTTACTCAAGTAATATATGGCCTGCTCTTTTCCTCCCGTCTTGTCATGTTGTCCCAAAACACAACCGTAAGCTCCATCTAGTACGGACAAACAGAGTAACAAAGGTCTACCAGGTTCCGGAGGGACCAAGACTAGTGATGTGGATAGGTATTCCTTGATTCTGTCAAAGGCTTTCTGACATTCTTTAGTCCATTTTGTTGCAGCATCTTTCTTCAACATTTTGAAATTGGCTCGCAGATCACGGTCGATTGTGCTATGAATCGGCTGATGTAATTGAGACGCCCCAAGAAGCTCATCACATCTTTCTTGCTCTTTGGAGGTAGAAAATCTTGTATGGCTTTGACTTTTGAAGGGTCCAATTCAATCCCCCGGCGACTGACGATGAAACCTAGTAATTTTCTAGCAGGGACTCCGAAAGCACACTTTGCAGGATTCAGTTTCAGATTGTACCTTCGAAGCCGATTAAAGAATTTCCTTAAATCTGCTATATGATCTGCACTTCTTCTATATTTGATGATGATGTCATCCACGTACACCTCTATTTCTTTGTGAATCATGTCATAAAAAATGGTCGTCATGGCTCTCATATAAGTGGCTCCAGCATTCTCCCGGCCAAACGGCATCATTTTATAACAATACATCCCCCATGGAGTGATAAATGTTGTTTTCTCGACATCTTCCTCGTCCATCCAGATCTGATGGTATCCCGCGAAGCAATCCACAAAGGATTGGAGTTCATGCTTGGCACAATGTTCAATCAGTATGTGTATATTAGGTAACGGGAAGTCATCTTTGGGACTTGCTTTGTCTAAATCTCGATGGTCGACATATACTCTGACCTTCCCATCCTTCTTCAGAACTGGCACGATGTTGGCTAACCAAGTAAGATATTGGACCACTCTGAGAACTTTGGCTTTGATCTTCTTGGTGACTTCTTCTTTGATTTTTAGACTCATATCAGGCTTGAACTTTCTGAGTTTCTATTTTACAGGCGGACACATCGGATCGGTAGGTAGTTTATGAGCCACTTGGATGTGCTCAAACCAGTCATATCATCATAAGACCATGCGAAAATGTCCTCATACTCCGTTAGAAAAGGGGCGTATTCTTCTTTTTCTGATGCTGACAAATGGATACTTATGCGGGTTTCTTTGACTTTTTCAGAATCTCCCATATTGACTATCTCGGTTTCGTCCAGGTTAGACTTAGGCTTATTCTCAAAATTCTCAGCTTCTCGGACAATTTCCTCAAGGATTATATCTTCTTCTTCTACTTCTTCTGAATCACTATCCTTATATTGCGTTGTCTCATTACATGTCACAGTCGTTGGTTCATCGAGATAAGCAATAATGGTGTAGAAGAAAAATGTTAAAGATAATGATAAATACTAAAATAACAATACATTAATTAAATCTCGAAAACATCAAAACAGGTACGGATCGATGACTCGAGAAATTATTTCAAAACAAAATGCGTCTTAAAACAAAATATTGGAAATGTCTTAAATGCTTAAAATGGCTTTTAAAAATAGATCATGCTAATTGCCAGGCTACCCAGGAACTCGCCAGGCCCGGGATGGTGCAGCAGTCCAATTCATGAGAACAACTCCCTTCTCCATGGTCTGAATGGTGAGGTCTTCTTCCTCCTCCTCCTCAACTATTGCATTGGAGTCCATGTATTCATCATCCAAAAACAGATCCCTTAGGCCAGCTAAAGCCTCATCTTCTTCAGATCCCCAAATCACGTCAGTCAGTTGAAATGTCTGATCCAAATGCAGTACTGGCTATTCAAGAGGGTAATAGGGGCCACGCCATGGCGGCGACCAATCATCTTACTCCTACCAGGTGTACTGATACCCAAGTCCAAAGGTGGTACCGTGACGTTTTGGTTGTATTGGCTTGGTGATACCCTGGAGATTCTTACCGAGACCTTTATCGGGTTCATACCCTGTCCATAACAGTATGCTTTCGATCTTATTACTCCACCACTTGTCTTTCTCTATTGCATTGACACGCTCGATGCGATGGTACGTTTCTCCACCCAACTTCCTTCTATTCTCGACAACCGGAACAGTTTGATTGGTGTAGATGGGATTACTTCCGTCTCCATGAATGATCACCTTCTGATGGCTCCATTCGAACTTCACGGCCTGGTGTAGCGTAGAAGCTACAACTCCAGCTGCATGTATCCAAGGTCGTCCCAACAAAAGATTGTATGTAGAAGATATGTCCAATACTTGAAACTCAACATCAAACCAAGTCGGGCCCATCTGCAAACGAAGGTTGATTTCTCTAATTGTGGCCCTTTGAGACCCATCAAATGCTTTCACATTCATACTCCCTGCTCCTATCTCACGGAAATCTTTACCCAACCTTTTCAAAGTAGTCAACGGACAAATGTTGAGGCTCGAACCCCCATCTATTAAGACTCTGGTAATGAATTTGTCCTCAAATTGTACTATGATGTGTAGTGCCCTATTGTGACTTAGTCCTTCAGGTGGTAGTTCGTCTTCGTGAAAGGTGACCTTGTGGCTCTCCAATACTTTCCCTACCATGTTGGCCATCTCTCCACTAGTGATGTTGTTGGGCACGTAAGCTTCATTTAATACTTTCATTAACGCATTCCTATGCATCTCAGAATTCTGTAGCAGCGACAGAATGGAAATCTGAGCTGGGGTTTTGTTCAACCGGTCCACTACAGAGTACTCCCTTGCTTGCACCTTTCTCCAAAGATCATCTGGGCCGATTTCAATGATAGGTTGCTTGGGAGCGGGTTCTTTACTTGTTCCTCCCAAATGCTCAGGTGTGTAAACCCTACCGGTCCTGGTCATGCCTTGTGCGGCACCAGTTTCTTCCATTTTCCCTTTTCTTTTCCTTCTCGCCTCTATAGCATAGTCCCATGGTATAGCATTGGAATTAAAGGACGGTGTGGGTGCTACCGTCACAATGAAGGGTGTGGTCACTTCCACCTCAAACGGAGCTGGTGTGACTGACGGCATTGTTGTTTTAACCTCAAACGGAGTTGGCGTGACTATTTTAACCTCAATTGGTGACTAAATTTGCACTATAATGGGTTTGAGAGTGACTGGAGGTATGTCACGACCCAAACCGATGGGCCGCGACGGGCCCCAGTACCTTACTCAACCGACTACCAACATAACGTATCTTTTCATGTCATATTATCATAAATAACTGAGCCGGAGAGGCTGCCGTCAAATAGGTAGAATACAACAGATAATACCAACGTATACATAAGACATATGGGCCTCTAAGACCAAAATGACCACTTGAACACTGGGCATAGGCCGACAAGGCCATACAATCTTTTACGTACATGACATCTGTCTACAAGCCTCTAAGAATACATAATTTTCATAAAGGTCGGGAGAGAGTCCTGCCATACCAAACAATACACATCTAACTCATACTAACCAAACAAGCAACTCCGAAGCAAATGGAGCGCACCAACATCTTCCGCTGAGCTGATAGCCTACTTGGAGGGCTCACGACCTATCTATCGGGACCTGCGGGCATGAAACGCAGCGTCCCCAGGCAAAAAGGGACGTCAGTACGAATAATGTACTGAGTATGTAAGGCATATAAATAAGTACATAATAGACATGGAGGAAATATATAGTAAATGACTCCATCTGTAAGTCTGAATAATTTCGTAAACCATGAAATAATTATAGTATCATGTATATGCGTATGAATATCATGTCGTGCATAGGTACATGTTTCATAACATCACCAGCCTCTGAGGACATCCCATCATATCATTTTGGCCACTGTGGGCAAAATCATCAACGTATACCAGCTGATCAGGTGGTGGTGCGTATATAACGCCGTAACCATTTCCTATATCCCATATACATATATTTACATATATACGCGTATATAACGCCATCTGGTCATGGGTCAATGCACATGTATAAATGGGTGAAATGCATGAAAAATACGTAAAAATCTCACTATTCCTTCCGGATAAACTTTTTTTTTTCAATTGCATATTATTCTGAGACCCATGAATAGAAAATAATAATAATTCTCATGGGAATCAAGAATATAGACACCCCTAGTATCTCTATGAATAGAGTAATTTATGGAAATTGTGTGTTTGCTCGTTTTTCAGTATAATTTGGACCATGCCAAAAGAAAGAAGGGATGGCCTTAACATACCTGGAGTAGAGAAAACTTCGTATAATATTCTTGGAGAAGATTGCACCGTACTCCTTTGGAACCGCAGAATTTTTACGTTGCTACGGTTCTAGTCAATTCTTGTTATACTTGTTTGCAAAATTTCGTTGAATGCCTTTTCGTTACGGATGAGCTTAGCGTCAGTTCTTTGCAGAAAGCCAAAGTTTCCTAATTTTCTCCAATAATATGTTTCCAACAATCCAAAGTTTGTCTATGCATGAGGACGGCAAATAATAACTACGTCCAATCTTCCCCCAGTAAATGCTCTTCTTTATAGTCTCACCGTTCTTGTGAATAATATTCACAGTTCAATCTTGCCTAGATTTAATTAGTGTTTCAATAGGAATGCCATACGTGAGAAGGTGAAACCAGGTTTCCCCCTCTAACCGTGCAGTCAGATCCTAGGCTGAATCAAATCTTTTAAAAGAGTTGAACTCTCTGATCAACAATTGAACTAATCTTTTAAAAGAAACCAATCTTTAAAAAAAAGTACCAAACTTTATAAAATTTGAAGATTTTAACACGTTGATGGCCACTAAGCTTATGTGACTACTTAGTCACATGTTTGGTAAGCTATCTTGCTGCCACGTTTTGGGGGGATTTATTAATATTTATCCCCTTATTAATTAATTAGGTAATGTCCCATTACCCGATAATTAATCAATTACCCGCATAATCTTAAAAATTGCCACAAACTACTTAAAATTCTACTTATTTTTAATATACTTTATACATTACAATACCATGGTCATATGGTACCTTGCATGCTACTCGTTCATAATCATCGGGTATTATCTCTCAACCCGTATTTTATCCCAAATTGGTCACTTTCAACGAAACTCGTTTTCTTTAATTCGTGTACCCTCTATCCTTCATGACATTCATTACTTGTTTGAAATAGCATAATCCTTATAATCTCCGAATAATCTTTTTCTTGGACTGATGTCAATTACCTTACGACAAATTCAATGTACAATACTACAGGGTGCAACATCGTCGTAATGTAGTACTGCAGGACGTGACATCTCACTTCCGGGCTCTCATTAATTTATTTATGGCATATTTTCATGTACGAAAATATGGGGTGTAACAAGGTAATCCTTCCAGATCCCATTCTTTGTCAGTTTCTATCACATTTACCCCCTCGCCCCTATGATCCGGGAGGGGATTGTTGCGGATATTAGGTGCAGCCTCTTTTGCTTGTATAACCTTGGTGTCAATCAGCGTCTGGATCTTATCCTTCAAAGTGCGACATTCATCAATAGGGTGTCCCTTCATGCCCGAGTGATAGGCACATGTCTTGTTCGGATTAACCCACTGAGAAGAGTTTTCCATAGCAACAGTGGGATTGGGGGTGACATAACCGGCAGCCTTCAGTCTTTCATAAATCTGATCGATGGGTTCAGTGATAGGAGTGTATTGTCTAGGTGGTCTACGGTCAAAATTTGGTCTGGGTTTCTGGTAGTTTTGGCGGGTTGGTGATGGTGAGTGGTAATATGCAGGTTGTGTGTTATAAGTATGGTAAGTGGCGGCGGGTTGTTGGTATCTAGGAGGTGAAGGATGATATGTGGGTGGTGGTGTTTGGTATGTGAGGGGAGATTTCAGACCCTGGGCTACCATTACTGCACCAACCTCTTTCTTCTTAGAGATACCTCCTAACTACAAGGCTTTGTTTGTAGCTTGGAGTGTCTCAAAGTTTGTCACCATTCCGCTTTTAATTTCCTCTTCTATTCTTTCTTCTAATTTCATGATGTCAGAGAACTTATGGTTTTCAATAACCATCAACCTTTCATAGTATTGTGGATCTTGAGCTCTGACGAAGAACATATTCATCTGTTCTTCTTCCAATGCCGGCCTTACTTTCGCAGCATCCGATCTCCACCGAGTAGCATACTCGCAAAAAGTCTCTGTTGGCTTCTTCTTGAGATTCTGAATATAGAAGACATCTGGAGCATTCTTTGTATTAAACCTGAACCGATCCATGAAATATGATGCCAGGTTTACCCAACTAACCCATTTCTTTGGATTTTGACTAATGTACCAAGATAGGGCGTCTCCAGTGAGGCTCCTCATGAACAATTTCATGCGAATCCTTTCATCTTTTCCAACTCCTACGAGCTTGTCACAGTATGTCCTTAGATGTACCTTTGGGTCACCTGTTTCGTCAAACATCTCAAACTTAGAAGGTTTGTAACCCTCTGGCAGTTCTACGTCCGGCTGAATGCACAGATCCTCATAGTTTAATCCCTCAATGCCTTTACCCCCTTCGACACCTTGGACTCGACTTGTGAGCTTTTTAAGTTCTTCTGCCATATTCTTGAGGAGCAGGTCCTTCTTGGCGGATTCAGGTATGTATAGGGTTTTTTGTGGAGTGTAGGGTAAGATTTCCACATATATGGGGTTGCTTTGATGGACTCCAGGTATTTGGGTGTAGTGGCGGTCGTTGGTTGAATTTTGAGGGTCGGGAATATGTTGTGGTCCGTTCTGAGGAGTATGATAGGTAGTGGTTTGTAGATACTGGGTTGGCTGATGATGATGTTGTGGAGGAGTTGGTACTGGTGGAGGAATGGGATTTTAAGGTGGTGTGACATATTGGTGAGGTGCGGGAGGATTTTGTGGATGCTGGTTTGGTGTATTTTGGGGAGGTGTTGGGTTTTTGGTGTTTTGTTTGTTGATGTCGGGGATGTTCAAGGTGAGGGAGAGGTTTGCCAAGTTCCGGACCTGCTCAAGTTCCCCTTGTAACTCTAGTATCTTTTGCTCTAGTCGCAAAACCAAGCCATTTGGTACTGGAGTGCTTCGACCATCTGAAGTTTCAGTATTGTCTTCATGCGTGGCATTGTCTTTCTTGATATTGCTTGTATCGTCCATTCTGGACTTTCCTTTGCTCTTAGGGTCGTTTGGAGGAGGAGGAGGTGGAGGACCTCTAGATCTGGTATGATATGCTGATGATGCCAGTATGCACGAACCAACCTTAGGGGATGGGAATAATCAAATAAAGAAAAGAAGAAAAACAAAAAGATAAACAAGTCAGTGAGAAGTATTAAAAGGATGTTTGCGGTATTTAAACACATATTGAGGAATTACAAATTCACGTCCTAATTTGGGAACCTCATTGTGCCCGAGGTAGGCCTAAGCGACATATTGATTTGAATAAAATTGATACCAATAACCGCGTCATTTCATTAATGTGATATATAAACCGAATGCCTACTAAAACGACAATAATAAAGAGTCACTAATGGCACGTTCCTTATTACAACCGAAGCCTAAACTGAGTCTAGAAAGCAAGTAAAACACAATTCCTAATCTATTTGGTCCTAGAGGGACCTTCTCCATGCTTGGCCTTCTTTGCTCCATCGATCAACTTCCCCAGGTCGCGTATGTCCAGTAGCAGACAGCAACAAAGGTGGGATATTTTGAACCATGCCGAACCTGGGGACTTCGTACCTCATTTCTGCAAAACGGGTAAAGTTAGCCCTCGCCCCCTCCAGATTCAGCTATTTACACGTTAATGATCAACATATTAGCATGTTTTCTCCAAATGATGCACAGATCGTGATTGTGTTCATTGGGATTATGGAAATCCCGGCGGACTTTGGACAAGGTTTGTCTTAGTGAGTTATTGCGCGGACAGCGTTCTAACTCATACTAGGTTTAGACATGATGCATGCACAGTTGATTGTAGAATGGTGTTTCTAGAAGAGTCTAGACTGGTACCCTCAAGCGGACAACTTGAGAGGGAAAGGCACGGAACCGTCGATTGTACTGCTGATCGACTAGTTTTACCGCAAATAAGTCTTTCCAAATTAAAAGGGTGATTTTAGGAAGAGCGTAGACACTCATCAAGTGCCGCTATGGTATTAATACGCATGAGTGGAATATGATACGGAGCATGCTTTATGCAAAACTAAAATAATACGTTGTCAAGTATTTTCACATATTGAAAATAAATGCAGTATTGAATGAACGTAAAGACATAAAAGAGAGAAAAATAGGGAAGAAGTTAGTCCGCGTAATGAAAGAATTGTAATAAAGCATATAAAGGTGTAAGGGTTAGGGAGAGATATGATAAAACACGTGTTGTAATTAAATTAAATGAAGAGTTGCATATGAGTTCATATAAAGGGGAAATAGGGAAAAGGATATGCACATAGCAATAAAAGGGAAAATGGGAACGGGAGATTCAGGTAACAGCAAGATAACAAAGATACGTTTATCAGGGAAGACTAATTCACAATGATCAAGTTCATTTATGGTAAGAGCCTAAAAATATCCCCAGCAGAGTCGCCATGCTGTCGCGCCCCTTTTTCTCGTGAAATCAGGTTTCGACACGTGCCAACTCTTTTAAGGAAGGGTTTTAAAAGAGAGAGTTGCCACCTAACGGATTAAGGTGTGTTAGGGAACCTATTTGCAGATAACTCTGATTAACCAGTTTGCGTCACCAAAGATCGGGTAAGTTCTCGAAATTACCTCAAAGAGAAGGTGTTAGGCACACTTCGAGGTCCACAACTGTGGGTCCCGGCCAAACTTAATTATATGAATTAGTCTATATGATCAAAGATAAGGAAAATAAGGAATCTGGGAAGTTCATCATTAAACACAGATAATTGATTGCAAGGCAAGGTGGGGGGGTCCTAAATTTTTTAGTTTAAAGGATCACCCCGTGCAACATAAATAGTACTTCGTAACTCCCTCAAGATGGGGTGTTACTCATATTATTCAGCGGGCACACACTATCATCTCCTGCTACCCGATTACTATCTTTATATTGTTACCTAAAGTGCACTAGTTGATTCAAAACCGTGGCTTATGCGTGCACTACCCGTCCCATGCCTATGGTCCAGGAGGCTTTGGAACTCTATGTGGGTAGTATAGACTTCAACTTAGGCTGCTCAAAATGATAAAAACTAATCGACATGCAAAACAAGTTGGACTTTATAAAAAAGCGGTTAAGGGCTCAAGTCAGCCTCCACATATTGACAACGAATGCACGCGAACACATTCAGCCTTTTGACAGTTGCAGATTTTGGACTAATTGAAGTTATTGAATCCTATAGGCATGATCTCTATGTGATTATGGATTTTTACAGGCAGGGAGATTCATATATAGAAGCCAATTTCTTAACACAATTCCTGAAAAACTACTTCGTTGCCTACTGATTATACATTGTGAGCAGTTAAACCTATAGGCATGATATCTAGGTGATTTATGCAATTGTAGACAGTGGCAGGTCACAAAAACAGATCTAGAATTATTTATTGAATACAATAGGCATGTTTTCTAGTGAGAGTGACAGCGCAGTGTTTGGAAAACTTATGAACAAACAGGCAGAAACAATAACTAAACTGATTCAAACCTATAGGCATGCTTTATACGGTTTGATTTGATTTTAGATCCTATAGGCATGATTTCTAGTGAGGGTAACAGCATAATAAACGATTGAACAAATTCAGGCGTGCATTCTCCAGGTTTTAAAAATCCTATAGGCATGATTTCTATAATCTGAATGAAACGGTATGTAAGTAGGAATTCATACACATATTTGATGATACTATTTCTATAGGCATGGTCTGTAACAGAACATGATTGAACCAAACATTGAGTCTATGGACATGGTTGCTAGCATATAATGGCTAAACATAGTAGGATACCTATAGGCATGATATCTAACACACAAAATTCAACAGCATAGCATCAACCCTATAGGCAGGATTACTACCCCACTTTATAGCAAATAATAAAATACGAACCCTATCCCATTTTTTACTAATACCCCAGAATTATTATTAAAAATAATTATTACAGACCAGAACTTAATGAATGAATTACAAAATAAGTAATTATAGGGAGTCTACAGCAGGCCCAAATAAACCTGGACAAACCAGGCCTTCAACTCACAGCATCTCTAAAGCCCATGTCATAGGTACAACATGACCAGTGGTGAGTGATTTACCCATATTTCAAGGATAAGCATACAGGACCCAAATCTCTAGCGTGTCAGAGTTCCAAGGGCTTCGAGAACCCAAGGCAGTGCTCACACTAGAAAAACTAATCTGAAATAGTTCAAGGAAGACTAGGAGCCAAATCCTAGTGTGTCAGAGTTCACAAGGGTCTCATATGGACCCCGTGCAGTGCTCACACTAGGGAGGTCAAGGACAGAACCTAAATAGTCTTGGCTTTCAGCCCGCTAAGAATGAAGATTCAGAATAGCATAAGTGGCAAATGAGAGAGAGTGGGCAATGGTTAAGGGACAGAATTTGAAAAGATGTACTTAATTTTAGGAAGCAGACATAACAAAGTTTAAAAAACACAAAGTAGTTGAGCAGAAGGTCATCAAGACTTAGAAACAGGTTTAACATTTAGCAAAAAACAATACATAGGCGGAATCATGTTGAAACAGTTAGGGAGAATCAAGTTTGTAGGATTTACAAAGATTGACATATACAGATGCATAATACCAAACAAGTTAGAACCTAAAATGTCCAATTCATGCTAAGTATATATCCCAGTGTCAAAACAAAGCTAGCAAAATAGCATTTATACATGATAGGAAAACACAAATTTAAGTAATCTAGACATTCAGGTATTGACTAATATGAACTTAGCAAATTTAAGGCAAGTGCAAGACGTTGCATACAGGAGCACTCCAGAATGCATTAGCTAAACAAACTTAAGAGGGTTTAGGTCAGGTGTGAACAATCTTAGAACTAGCAGCATTAGGAGCGAACAAAGGTCCAAAAGAACAAGACATATACAACTTAACAAAGATAATGGCTAAACATTACTCGTATGCACATTGGATTATGGATTCGTGAATAATAACATATGTAAATCAGGGATATGTAAGAATGAAAGTGCAGAAGTTTAAGTGACTCACCAGTTAAACGAGAAATGCAAGAAAAAAGAACAAAAACCACAGTGTTCTGAATCGTCAATGAACAGCAAAAGCCAGAAAATTAATGGCCTTGGCTTTCAGCCGGCCATGACCACAGAATGAGAAATAACAGAGTAAAGTTGAGAGCTAGTGAGATTATAATTATTTTCAAGTTTGTACTGAAGGGGAATGGGGGAGGGGTTTAAATAGTACTGAAATTGAACACACAAAAATATGGCAATAATTAGTCAAAATACTAGAAAGGAAAGCACTTGACAGTTAATAAGAAAAGAAAAGTTTGAAACCCTAATTTAGGCAAAATATACAAAATCGGTCAGGAATAACAAGCAAAGAGATGCATATAGACATATAGAAAGAGATTTTAACAAAATAATTAAAGGATCGAACTAGATTTGGTTCGATTTTGAAGAATCAGATACCCCAAATTTAGGGCAAGTAAAAATCAGCAGAAATAATAAGCAAATGGTCATCATAAGATGCATGTAGACATATAGACGGAAATATTAACAAAATAATTAAAGAATCAAACCAGATTTGATTAGATCTAGAAAGATCTGAAACCCTAGTTTTAGGGCAAGTAGGAAAAATCACAAAGATACTCATAGATTCATGGAAATCCATATCATAACAGAGCAACAAAGACGGAAAAAGGTCCAGAAGTTGAACCATTTAGGTTCGAGGTTGAAGAGATCCACTTGCAATGTACAGGGAAGCGGTATATAAAAGGTCCCAATACCAAAGAGAGGTGAGATATGGTAAGAAACCACTAGGGAATCCCATGTCTGGTGGGATTAGAGGAGGAGATTAGGGGAGACAGCTAGGTTTTAGGGCAGAGAAGAGAAGAGAGGATTTAGGGGCGGCGGGCCAGTGAGAATGATTAGGGTTAAGGGGAGTTTGGTTAGTTAAAACGGGCAGGTATAATGTGGATCGTTGATCTCAGAGATCAACGGTCACGGTTAAAGGGGGTTCTGGGTCGGATAGTTTGATTGGGTAAGGTTAATTGGGCCAGGAGTAATTGGGCTGGTGTAAGGGTGTGGGTTTGGGTCCGAAATTGGTTGCAATTTGAGGCCAATTTTAAATACTCAAATTAAATTAGTAAATAATTTGTAAAAATAATAAATAAATAATAAAAATATCATTTGTGCATAAAAACAAATAAAAATAGTTATTTAACACTATAAAAGTATAAAAAAATTATTTTGGCATAAGTAATGTAATTATAAATACATATAGGCTATTATTGCAAATGTGTAGTTTTAGCCTTTAAAATGGAAATATAATTATGAAAAATATGCTAAAAATATTTGAAACCTGATATGGATGTAAATGATGAAATTAGGTGATAAAATCATTATAAAATAATTTTGTGAGTTATTTAATGAGTATTCATATAATAAAAAAGCAGGAATAAATTAACTTAAAACCTTAAAAAATTATAGAATATTATGAAAAATGCTTGTATATGTTTATAAATTAGGTGATGGTGCATATGCACTATTTTGAAGGTATATATACGTATTTAAAAATATGAGGAAAAAATTGGGTATCAACAATGCACAGTCTATTTCGGCCTTATCTAGATACATTCGTCATTGTCTTTATAGACAACATTCTGGTATACTCCCGGAGTTGGGAAGATCATGAGCAGCACCTGAGGACTGTGCTTCAGACCTTGAGAGAGAAGAAATTATATGCAAAGTTCTTAAAATATGAGTTATGGTTGGATTCCGTGGCATTTTCTGGTCACGTGGTGTCGAGTGAAAGGATCAAGGTGGATCCAAAGAAAGTGGAAGCGTTGCAGAGTTGGCCCAGACCGTCCTCAGCTACTGAGATCCGGAGCTTTCTTGGTTTGGCGGGCTATTATCGTCGATTTGTTGAGGGATTCTTATCTATTGCATCACCTATGACCAGGCTGACCCAGAAGGGTGCTCCATCAGGTGGACGGAGGAGTGTGAGGAGAGCTTTCAAAAGCTCAAGACAGCTTTGACTACAGCCCCAGTGTTGATATTGCCTACAGGTTTGGCGTCTTATACAGTTTATTGTGATTTGTCACGGATCAGCCTTGGCGCGGTGTTGATGTCGGACCGTAGGGTGATTGCCTACGCGTCCAGGCAGCTGAAGGTGCATGAAAAGAACTATCATGTCCATGACCTTGAGTTAGTAGCTATTATTTATGCCTTAAAGATTTGGAGGCATTATTTGTACGGTGTCCTTATGAGATCAACACTGATCACCGGAGTTTGCAGCATTTGTTCAAGCAGAAGGATCTTAATTTGCGTTAGAGGAGGTGGTTAGAGCTGCGTAAGGATTATGATATCACCATTTTGTACCACGCTGGGAAGGCCAATGTAGTGGCCAATGCTTTGAGTCACCGGGCAGAGAGTTTGCGGAGTTTAGCATATATACCAGTAGTAGAGAGGCCCATGGCGTTGGATGTTTATGCCTTAGCCAGTATTTGTGAGATTGGATATTTTTAGCCTAATCGAGTGTTGTCTTGAGTGGTCTCTCGGTCTTCTCTTTAAGATCGTATCAGGAAGCGTCAGTATGATGACCCCCATTTGCTTGTTCTGAAGGACGCGGTTCAGCACGGTGATGCTAAGGAGGTTACTATTGAGGATGATGGTGCATTGAGGATACAGGGCAGGCTATGTGTGCCTAATGTGGATGGTTTGCGTGAGTTGATTCTTTAGGAGGCTCATAGCTCGTGGTACTCTATTCATCCGGGTGCCACGAAGATGTATCAGGACTTGAGGCAGCATTATTGGTGGCGTAGGATGAAGAAGGACATAGTGGAGTATATTGCTCGGTGCCTAAATTATCAGCAGGTGATGTATGAACATCAGTGGCCAGGTGGATTGCTTCAGAAGTTACAGATGCAAAGTGGAAATGGGAACGGATCACTATGGATTTCGTTGTTGGACTCCCACAAACTCAGCGGAAGTTTGATGCAGTTTGGGTGATTGTGGATAGGCTGGCCTAGTTCTATTCCTTCCTGTGATGACTACCTATTCTTCCGAGCAGCTAGCTCGAGTATATATCCGTGAGATTGTCAGACTTCATGGCTTGCCAGTATCTTTCATCTCTGACCAGGGTACGCAGTTTACATCACGGTTCTGGAGAGCCATACAGCAGGAGTTGGGTACTCGGGTAGAGTTGAGCACAGCATTTCACCCTCAGACGGACGGGCAGTCCGAGCGCACTATCCAGATTCTTGAGGATATGCTCCATGCGTGTGTTATGGAGTTTGCAGGTTCTTGGGATCAGTTCTTTCCCCTTGTGGAGTTTGCGTATAACAACAGCTATCAGTCCAGTATTCAGATAGCACCGTATGAGACTTTGTATGGTAGGCAGTGTCGGTCCTCAGTGGGTTAATTCGAGCCGGGCGAGGCTAGATTATTGGGAACAGACTTGGTTCAAGATGCCTTGGAGAAGGTTAAGGTGATTCAAAATAGACTTCACACAACCCAGTCCAAACAGAAGAGTTATGAGGACCGAAAGGTTCGCGATGTTGCATTCATGGCTGGAGAGCGGGTCTTGCTCCGGGTTTCACCTATGAAGGGCGTCATGAGGTTCAGAAAGAAGGGAAAGCTGAGCCCTAGGTTCATTGGTCCATTTGAGGTGTTGCAACGAATTAAGGAGGTTGCTTACGAGCTTGCCTTGCCTCCCAGTCTAGCAGGAGTTCATCCGTTATTCCATGTTTTGATGCTCCTGAGATATCATGGTGATCCGTCTCACGTGTTGGATTTCAGCTCAGTCCAGTTGGACAAGGATCTATCTTATGTTGAGGAGCTAGTGGCTATTTTGGACAGGCAGGTTCGAAAGTTGAGGTCAAAGAACATTGCATCAGTGAAGGTTCAATGGTGGGGTCAACCGTTTGAGGAGGCGACTTGGGAGACCGAGCAAGATATGCGCAGCCGTTATCCTCATCTTTTCATCACTTCAGGTATGTCTCTATGCTCGTTCGAGGATGAATGAATGTTACAAGAGGGGGAGGGTGTAATGACCCGGCCAGTTGTTTTGAGAGTTAGTGCCATGATCCCCTATTAACTACTTCCCCCATATTTATTTATGCTATTGTGACTTGCCGGGAGGATTCATTTTGGGTTATGGAGTGTTTTGGGACACTTAGTCCCTAAACGAAGGCTTAAGTCTTAGATTTGGACCTTAGTCAGAACTGTGTAAAGACGACTCTGGAATGGAGTTCTGTCGATTTCATTAGCTCCGTTGAGTGATTTTGTTCTTAGGCGCATGTCCGAATTATATTTTGGAGGTCCGTAGCTTATTTAGGCTTGAAATGGCAAAAGTTGAGTTTTCTAGAGATTTGGACCGGTAGTGGAATTTTTAAAATCGGGGTCGAAATCCGAATACGGAAGTTGGAGTAGCTCCGTAATTTTGAATATGACTTGTGTGTAAAATTGAGGTCAATCGGACGTGGTTTGGTCGATTTCGGCATGGGTTGTCGAATTTCGAAGTTTCAAGTTCATTAAGTTTGGATTGGAGGGTGATTTGTGTTTTAGCCTTGTTTGATGTGATTTGAGGGCTCGACTAAGTTCGTATGATGTTTTAGGATTGGTTGGTATGTTTGTTTGAGGTCTCGGGGGCCTCGGGTGAGTTTTGGGTGCTTAACGGATTGGTTTGAGACTTAGGAAAATGGCTGAAGTTGTTGTATCTGGTGTAACCGCACCTGCGCACTCTGGGCCGCAGGTGCAGAGCCGCAGAAGCGGCTATGGAATCGCAGATGCGGATATTGCCCTTGTCCAGCTGGGTCCGCAGGTGCAGTGAGGGGTCCGCAGAAGCGGTTGGAAATTGCAGGAGCGGGCTCGCATGTGCGGCCCAATGCTCGCTGATACGGTCCTAGCCTATTTAAGTTGTTTTCGCACCTGCGATGGTTTTTCCATAGGTGCGGGGCCGCAGATGCGTGTGAGTGACCGCAGGTGCGGTTTAACTTGCAGTAAAGGGGCCAAATAGAGAGTTCATGTCATTCTTCACCATTTGACTTTGAGAGCTCGAATTTGGGCGATAATTTGAATGATTTTCAGAAGATGCTATTGGGTAACGATTCCTTACTCGGTTTGGCTATATTTCATTAATCTATTGTTGTTTTCCTCATATAATCAAGGATTTGAGTGAGAATGTTGGAAAAATGGGGAAAAAGTTTCCCAATCAAATTTCTGAGTTTTGAGTGGGATTTAGAACACGGATTTGGATAATTTTGGTACGAGCGAACTCATGAGTGAATGGGTGTTCATAATTTGTGACTTTTACCCGATTCCGAGACGTGGGCCCAGAGAGGCTTTTTGGGCGTTTTTCTAATTTCTTGCCTTATCTTTGATTTCATTATCTAGATTAGTTTCTTGTAGTTGTATTTATGTTATGTGATTGGTTTTGGCTAGATTTGGGCCATCCAGAGCCGGATATTCGTGGAAAGAGCATTATTACAGATTGATTTGAGCTTGGTTCAAGGTAAGTGGCTTGCCTAACCTTGTGTGGGGGAACTCCCCTTAGGATTTGGTACTGTTTGATATATGAGCGTTGTGTACATGAGGTGACGAGTGCGTACACGGGCTATTTGTTGAAAAACTCCATTTTTATTGAGCAAAATATCTGTTTTCCTTTAATTGAGATACACTAGCATATGTAACTATCATGTTTAGTTTGGAAAAGCATGCTTACGTGCCTTAACTGCCTTAACTGCCTATCTGAACTCTGTGTAGCATGTTTTAGTGAAATTTGCTCTTTTTCCTTGACTCGGACTTAGAGCCTAAATTGTGGTTTTCTTGCTGTAACTGTTATCTCTGTTGGTTGAGCTGCATATTTACTTTGGGACTACAGAACGGTATTTCGGGAGATCCCCCTGTACTGCATATTTACTTTTGGATTCCGAAACGGTATTCCAGGAGATCCCCCAGCACTGCATATTTACTTTGGGACTACGAAACGGTATTCCGGGAGATCCCACAGCACATTTACGTTTGGGACTACGGGACGGTATCCTGGGAGATCCCCTGTTGCTAATTTGAGTTATGGGCTTTCTTTGAATTCTATTCTTGTCCGATTTCTGTATTTATTTTATTGTAGTATTTCTTTCTATCTTATTTCATTATATTTATACCAGTAGGGCCCTGACCTTATCTCGTCATTACTCGACCGAGATTAGTCTTAGCACTTACTGGGTACCGTTGTGCAGATCCAGGTACTAGCTATCAGCCTCGAGTCTAGCTGTGTGGTTGCTACTTCAGGAGATTTCAAGGTACATCTGTCGCGTCTACAGACCTCGGAGTCCCCTTCTGTCCCCTTGTGTTGATTTCCCCCTTGTTTTCTTTAGACATAAATGTATAGATCAGTTAGAAACTTGTGACATTGCGACATTTCGGGTTTTGGGAAAAGATAATTGTTGTATATGCCGAGTGGCACCGTTTCAGCTTATTAACTATATCTGTTAGCTGTTATCTTTGTGTTTTTATTTCTTTTTCGCAATATTAGGCTTACCTAGTCGTAGAGACTAGGTGCCATCACGACAATTCACGGAGGGAGAAATTGGGTCATGACACACACCGGATAGGCAAGCCGAAACATAATAATAAAGGGAACAAAACAACGAAACATATAAATAATAGCATAAGTCTGAAATCTCAATAAATCCAAATACTACTAATACAAGTGTTGCACCCTATTTTGCACTAATCAAGACATGATTCAACTTGTGGTTTCTCTGTTGTTGGCGGAAGAGAGTCGCCACCTAATATTTAAAGGTATACTAGGGTACCCATTTAGTTACTAAGTCATGTTCTTTATTGATCTTCTAACCGGTGAGATCATGGGTAGGGGTTCTTGTTCTTCTAAGGGGAAGGTGTTAGGCCCCTCTTAAAATCTACCTAAGGTAGCTCCATAGGATTTAGACTGAATTTGGGATCAATCATTTGTAAAGTGCTTTGTTTAATAAAATAAGGTTGCTTACTATACACCTATATTGATAAGAAGAATGTGAAGTCCTAAAGCGGTATAATTTTATGAAGGGATTCATAAGAGATGTTAAAAGAGTCTTGAAATTGCTACATAAGTGGTCTAGATTTTATAAGTTTATAAAGGGATTGAATCATGTAAATACTTTGATTTAAGGGATGGTTATTTATATAATGCTAAAAGGAGGTTTGTGAGAAAGCATATCTATAATTTACCTTAGATTCGGAGAAATTTCAAACAAGGGGGTTATTTACCAAAAAATCCTTAAAGGCGACAATTTTTGGAGTTCTAATTTTCTTTTGAAAATGAAGTTGAAATCTGATTTTTCCTTTTGAGATAGAGTTGTTGTTCACATTTCAAAAAACTTTGAAGGAATGAAGGGTGAGCGCAAAACATAATAATTAGCGAGTAAAATATAACTAGCGAACTAAGGATCTCCTATTAGCTAGTTTCCCCTTTTAATCCTATATTGTTTAAGGCTTGCCAAAGTTCATATGATACTAAAACATAAAAGAAAAGCATGTGTTCTAACATATGAGTGTTATATATATGAGAGATAAAACAACAATAGAGACATAACAAATTCAACTAACATTAAACTAGCAGAAGCAGTAATCTAAATTAACAAAACAGTAATTATGACAAAGGAGTTGAGGGAAAAAGGAATGGACTCTAGGATTGGGCCTCAAGAAGATAGGCCTAGCAGTAAAGAAGAGCGTACATAGCCGACTTTGGATCCCTGGACGCGGTGTAATAGAGCTGGAATTGGGCCTGAATGTTTGACAGAGTTATAACGGTTAGTGTTAAGATAGAACTTAATGGGGAATATTCTAGTAAATATTCTCTACATTTGTACTATTAGGGTTTCTAGGAATATGTTTCCTATAAATAGAAAGAGACATAGTTATAGGGGATATGTGATATTCATTTGTAAATAACACACTTTGACGTGAAAAAGAGAATCAAATCTCATTGCTAAGATACAAATATTACCTTTTCACTGAGATTCTTCTCTATACTTTTTTACTAGATCCGAGAATAACTCAAAGATTCAAGGGGTTGTCCATCATTCATCGTTGTCAGAAAGAACATCCACTTATTCCATCCTTTTGTGGGTGACTCGTTCATTCTATTTACTTAAATGTCATTTATTGCTATTCATTGATATTGAATGCTACACTATTGCCTTTTGATTTCTTGGGATATTTGTTGTATGCTTCTACCACTGTCCGGTTGTATCTAAATAGCATTTGTTGCTTTCTCAAGAACTCCATCTTATGAATATTATTGTTAGATAAGATTAGCCCTCATCTATATAAATTTAATTATTTGAAAAAAGATCTATATTTTTTGGTGAAATAATTTGGCGGTGTTTGTGGTGATTTCTTAGTTAAATTTTTAGTTTTCTCTAGATCTACAATTAACGCAAGTCACTAACGTCAAAATCCCGAGATCTCCTTTCTTTGTGTATATAAAACCCTACAGGGCAGGTAACCAAGGAGAAAGGACAAAAATAACAAGTGACTTTCCAACCAACCTCATAAATGTAATCAACGAGAGTTGTGAAATAGTAGGTGAGGACACAACGCCCAACGCATGCCCTAGGCGAGAGAGGTCACCACCCCCACACTACAACATAACAAAATCCAGCTAAAAAGGGGCCTCTGTTTCGTGCTTATAATGTGTGTATCAGTGCATCTTTGTTAAGTCATACTTGATTGTTTAGCATCTAGAAAGATAGATACATGTTTAGACTATTGGGTGAGACATGTTGAGGCTTAATTTGTTATATTATTCTAAATATTTTTTTCTTTTTTATATGGTACGTAGGACAATAACTTCAAATGAACATGTCATTTGATTTTCTACTCTAACAGCAGGGTGGTCTTATCCGAGAAACTAGAGAAAGCAGGAAAGTTTTTGTCTTTTTCAATATGACTAGACAATGATTCTAGATGAATATGCTCATGAAATCGTCATATCAAGGAAACTTTTATATTTATTTTATATGAGGTATGACTTGGTATTATTGGGGAGACATTTGGAAGAATGTATGTGATGTGCCAATATGAGTGCATTAATATGGTCTTTGTTGCATAACAAAAGCTTAATTCCTTCATATTTTCAAAGAACTCTAGTTAGGAGGTAACAACTCATTTACTACAGTAACTGTGTAAAATAAAGATATTACTTATACTTCACACAAAAATATAAATTGGTTGTTCTCGTAAGAAGATGGACAGAAGAATGTCTCTCTTGATGATTATTAAGCATTGTCTAAATAATTCACGTTATTTCTCAAACGTTTATTGAGGGAATATGAAAGCTTTAAATGGAATGGAGTAATAAAATAATTCGTTTCTTATTTATCAAGCCTGGAGTTGGGCAATCAAGTCGCTCAGTCTGTCACAAAAATCTTCAAGGAGAAACTGGATCATGAAGGACATAATTGGAAGTCTGTTATACCAGATACAAAAGACTTCTATTGGGAAGAGTTTAAGGTAAAGTTCTAGTACTAATTATTATTTTAATAATGGACTTTTTACATTTTAAATTTCTGTTGTATTAATGCCCTGTGTTATTTATCATTTGATCTTCTCAAATAGAAATGATTTCAATGGAATAGTGCAATTGAAGGTGCCATAAAGGATAAGTTTATGAGAAAATGTACAGAATGATACAAGGGTGTGTTTTCTGAATAAAGACTTTTGAAAGGCAAGAGGGAGGGTGAATTGTAATTATTCTTTTCTATTTCGAGATAATCGACTAACTTGCATTCTAGTCGATTTGAAAACTGAATACAGGAAAATAAATTGCAGAAAGTAAATGACACAGAATGTTTTTATACTGGTTCGGATTCAGAATGAATCCTACGTCCACTCCCCTTGAGTTGCAAGGGTGTTCTCTTTTAAGTATGAAATGGCTTAGTATAGATAGGTTGATGTTGTCATACACCAATAGCTTTGTCACTTTGTTCTTCTCTCTATGCTTGATAGAATGCCTCACCAATGTTCTTTTCTCTCTTTATTCTCTTCCTAGTTATACAAGAAATCTATAACAGACTACAATGTTTGTTTGAAGTAGAACAAAGAGATTGATATTGGTTCCATCAAAGTATATTCTTCCTCGGGATCTTCTGTAGAATATAAAATTGTTGGTCTCCATTTGTACGGTTAATAGCAACCCAAGGGAGTTGATTCTCAGAATCAATCAAGATGATTTTCTTCCAAGAATAGAATGGACTTTCTTTTCGTTGCATCCTTGATTTCCTTTTCCTTGCAAGCCGTTGAGATGAATATTTTTTGTTATACGTGATTGAATATTCTCTATAGATCTTTTTTGTGGATTGATTGATCTTCCATATTGATTGATTGATCTTCTATACTGATTGATGCTTTCTGCAAATAGTTGAATCAAGTATATGTTTTCTATAAAACTCGTTGTCACAGCAATTTTACTCCTTGATTCTTGCCTTTGGATCTTGACTTGCACGTTTGACTCTTTGATTCTTGCTTTCAAATCTTCCGCCAAAATCTTTCCAATGCTTATGACATCCTTCTTTGGAATTGGTTTCCTGCAAGTAGAATTTAGTTATTGACTATCATTAAAACATATATCTAACAATCTCCCCTTTTTGATGATGACAAAAAAAATTCATTTTACTTTCCTGTTTATAGACTTCTGATCTAGTCAGCTCCCCCTTAACTTGTTGTGAGGTACGTTGAGAACTTGGAGTCGACTCCCCCTCATTCAGATGCTTCCCCTCATTCAGATGCCCAGGGTCACACCTCCTTTTTCTCGAGGGGGATAGGGAGTTTTTCCAATTAAAGTGATAATATTCGAAATGGGATTATTTAATTAATCAGAGTCGCCACTTGGAATATTTATGGTGTCCCAAGTCACCGGTTTATTTTAAAATCCCAAATCAAGGAAAATCTGACTCTATTTTTGGTCTGCGAACACAGAAGATCGGGTAAGGAATTATGTTAACCCGGGAGAAGGTGTGAGGCTAGCACGGTCGGTTAACTATTAATAATTGGCCTAATTATCTGATTTAATACATATTTAAAACCTATTGTGCATTTTTAACTTTCTAACCGCTTTTAATATCTATTAACCCCTTTTGGTATTTATGAGGTTTATTTGAACAAGCCGCGATGTCGCGCACTCGTTTGTTTTTGGTGCACATTGCGAACCGCGTCACGTGAAACGCACCCGCGATTCACAACATGCCTATTTTTATTACTATTCGAAGTTATGGTCGGGTCACATGAAATGCACACCCGACTTTAGATTTATGTATCGCAACTATGCCACGGGAACCGTACCTATAGTCACGAGAATTTATTTATTAATCGGGCCCAAAGCAAGCTGCAAATATCATATGTTGTTCATCTCATACGTTTGAGATTATTTGAAGGACATAGGCTATGAAAAAAATTGTGAAAAAAATGTAGTATTTGGTTAATGTTTTTTTATTAATAAACAAAAAATGGATCAACTTACATCTAAACCAGATTCCTTCTAACGCACACCATCAGTGAAATAAAAATTAAACACTACAAGCTCACTAAACACATTAGATCATTTAAACAACTCTAAAAATCAATGTAGCAAACTAAACATATAATAACGAAAACTAAGAATAAGTATTTAACCCAACAGTTGAGCTTACACCCACTTGTTTCTTTCTTTTAATTTAATTAAACAACAAATACTTATGTCACTATGGAAATTAAAGTTAGAAATCAGATTTCTATCTCAAAAGAGTGAAACCATAACTAACAGATCATCCTCTAAGCAACACACGATTTAGGTGAAAAAAATGCAGCAAATAATCTTCAACGAAAATCGACGCACAGATAAGATCAATAACAGAGATTGAAGATAGATATTGAATCTCTATTGATTTCTTTGCAATTGGAGAGAAAGGACAAAACAAACTCTGAAACTTGAAATCCAATTTCATCGCCTGGACTGACGGAAAGCGGCATCCAAGGCACGAACGGAGTACTCAAACAGAGCCTCGCCGGCGACCTCGAAACCTGCCGAAAAACTCGAATCTCGACAGCAACGAAACTAGAAGATTGTGACCTGTTTTTAGCTGTTTCGGAGCTGGGTTCGCTGCCTTATTTTTCCGGTCTCTATCCCTCTCTATTTTTTTTTTATTTTTTTTTTTTTTGCTCAAGAAGAAGAAGTAGGAGGCGTTCTGCTGAAGGTGGGGTGCGCTGATGGTGGATTTTTAAGAAGAAAACCAAAGGCTGTGTGTGTTTATAAATAGATATATTCCATTGTGGGGCGAGGGAATCCTAAGTAAAAATCTCAAATCACCCCATGTACGTGAATTTTTTTTGAATGAAATATACATGAGAGAGTGTGATAGTGAGTTGATTAGGGAATGGATAAAGTAAGTATCTTTTGGCAAGTGGCACAACTTGATTGGCTCTTTTTTTCTTTTTGTTTTCAAATTTCTTTTAAGATGTAAAAAAAATACAAGCTAAATGTTTTAAAATCAAGAACATATAAATTTGTTTGTGATTTTTAATTTTCTTAAATAAAACCTTCTAAAAATGAAATAAAGGTTAAAATATGTAGATTAAACTTAAAATTATAAATACTAAAAAGTGTTGAAAAATTTCAAGTATGATCAAAAATTAGGTGCTCACACCCAGTAGTTGACTTCAATGAATAACCACATCCTGCAAGTTAGTATTCTATTTGACTTTTGTTCAAATAGTCGACTACATCCTGCATCTTGTAAAGTTAGTATATTCTATATTCTACTTCTCCCCATTGGCATCAATCCAAAAGAGGCTAAGCAGGGTTAACTACTAGCAGATAAGATTAGCAGATAGTATGTTTAATTACAGTCATCCACAGAGTATCCAAAAAAACATGCAACAAAAAAATTATTCAGAGAGACCAAAAGAAATTGTCTACACAACCAACACATATTAACGATGGAGGAAATGGGTAAGGGTGTTGCAGATAGCTTCTTTGAGGCGATCTAAACTAGCGTTCATTGTGACTGAGATTCCATCCACACGATCATGCATTTCCTTGAACTCTTTCACTGCCTTTTCTGCGGTTTTCAACACCATGACTCTTAACTTGGACACGCCAGATCCCGTTTCCTTTTCAACTGCATAGATATCTCCAACTGAGGTCTGGGTGGCAAGTAGCAACTCTTTGATGGTAGTCAGCTTGTAATCAAGTGTAGCTATCTTTTCAAGCAACTCTAGATTGTTGACAACAGTCTGAGAGGTATCAACTTTTACCTTGGAACTGGACGGAATCACTTTGGCTTCAACTTCATGCGTCTTTATCCAATTATCATCCACAGCAACATATCCCATACTGACAAACACCCTATTGTTATAGCACTTGGAAATGGATATATAGGGATAGTTTGAGAGAGGGATATTGAAGGCCTCGAGGAGGAGAGTGATGACCATCCCGTAGCTTAGGCTTGAGGGATCTTCAGCACATTCAATCATGAAATTTATTACCCGGGAGGATAGTTTCACCTTGTGCTTGGTGAGAAGAAAGTAGACCAAAAATGTGTCCCTTTGAGATAGTGTGGTGTAAGAGCCAGTTCTAGGAAGAATGGTGGTGGCAACAATGTGGGCAAGAATACGGGTTTCAAAATTGAGGTTGTCGGGTCCTAATTGGTTTGGCAGAGGATCATACAGGGAATCAGCAAGACATTGTCTGTCTTGTTCAAACGACACTTCAAAATCATCAGGCCATGAGTTTTTAAACAAGACAGAATAACCAGAATTTTTACACTTAAACATGGAATCAAAAGTAGAACAATCTAGAATAATACGTTGACCTAGTACGAGTGACTCAATTTTACCAGATTTTTGGGAATGGAGATTTGCATAGAACATGCGAACCAAATCTTCATAGACATTTGGAGGGATTAGGGAAAAGAAGTTTTCCTAATATTGAAAAGTGAAAAAATCTTTTACATTGCAATTTAGGGCTTCCATCTCTTCCAAATTGATGATTCTTCCATGAGCAATTGATTTACCTTTGAAGGAGACAAACTTATCTCTGTTGGAAGAATCCCAGTAGTTCAATTCTGACTCCAGTGCACTGTCCAAGTCTATCTCCACCTTTTTTGGAGTAAACACTTCTGCTCTTTCTTCCATAGGCCGCTTTCCTAGTGCCTTTTCTGTTCGAGCATCGTCGAAGAGGTTTTCTTGAGAAGACGAGAAACCCTCAGAGTGGTCAGAGCCAATAGTGACTGGTTCTGATGGTTGAGAAGGGGGTTTCACTTTGGATTGGGTGCTTTTGTGAGTGGAAGCATAGGGATTTTTTTAAGCTTTAGCCATTAGCGATGAAGAATGAAGGTTGCACACAGAGGACTTCAAAGGAGAGGCGGACTTATAGAGATGGAGGGAGGAGTGAAGTGACGCGATTGAATCAACATGACTGACGGGGAAGAGAAAGGCACAGACGTGATTGATTGATTCACTTTCCATCTCGGTAAACCGAAAAGGTGGAAAGAAGTGCTAAAAATGGAGGCGCATAATAAATGTTGCAGGCAGTAATAATGAAGTAACACGGTACAAAAGATTTTTTTACCAAAATTATTTTGACATATAATCTTTGAGAAGTACCAAAATCAATGCCTTATTTTGAAAAGGTAATAATGACAAGTAAATCCCTAAGGGTTTGAAACATGTCCTCTAGAAGAGGCTTAGTAAAAATATCAACTAATTGATTTTTTGTGTTAACAAATGATAATTCAATGTCACCCTTAAGAACATGGTCTCTAGTGCAATGATGTTTGATATCTATATCCTTTGCTCTAAAATGATGCACAGGATTTTTTTTGAAAGACAAATAGCACTAGAATTATCACATAAAATTTTAACAGGCTTAAACGAAAGATTGTAATCACTTAGTTGATGAGTCATCCAAAGTAGTTGAGCACAACATTGTCCAATGGAAATACATTCAGCTTCAGTTGTAGATAGTGCAACTGATCCCTATTTCTCACTGTTCCAGGAAATAAGCGATTTACCAAGTAGTTGAAAAGTTCCACTTGTGCTTTTCCTGTCATCTTTATCACCAGCAAGATCTGCGCATAAAAAACATTCAAGCTTAAAATTTTTAAGGCATGGATACCATAATCCATGTGATGTAGTTCCAATAAGATATTTAATAATTTGTTTCACAACTTTTAAATGTGACTCCTTGGGAGCTGCTTGGAACTTGGCACATCTGCATACACTAAATATTATGTCAGGACAACTAGCAGTTAAATAAAGTAGAGATCCAATCATTCCACAATATTTTGATTCATCTACTGGTTTTCCTTCTTCATCTTTGTCAAGAAATATAGCTGGACTCATGGGGGTCCCAATTGCCTTGGCATTGCCCATTCTGAATTTTTGTATTAGCTCATTTGTGTACTTTGACTGATATATAAAGATTTCTTCATCTGATTGATGAATTTGAAGTCCAAGGAAGAAAATCAATTCTTCCATCATGCTCATTTCAAACTCACTTTGTATGAGATGTGAGAATTCCTTGCAAAAAACTGGGTTTAGCACTTCCAAATATAATATCATCACTATAGATTTGAATAATGAGATTTCCTGAAGATGACCTTTTGATTAAGAAGTTAGTATCAATCTTACCTCTTTAAAATCCATGACTAACAAAAAAAATGAGCTTAGTCTTTCATACCAAGCTCTAGGTGTTTGTTTTAGCCCGTAGAGAGCCTTAGTCAACTTATACACATGATAAGGAAACTGTGAGTTTTCAAAACTAAGAGGTTGTTTAACATAAACCTCCTCATCAATGAAGTCATTTAAAAATGTGCTTTTAACATCCATTTGAAATAGTTTAAAACCTTTAAAAGAGGCATATGCTAATAAGATACGAATTGATTCTAACCATGATACCGGAGCAAAAGTTTCATTATAGTCGACTCATTCATGTTGAGAATAACCCTGAGCGACTAGCCTTGCTTTGTTCCGAATAACTTTACCTTCTTCATTTAGTTTGTTTCTGAACACCCATTTGGTTCTTATGATTACTGTATTTGCTGGTTTGGGCACCAATGTCCAAGCTTGATTTTTGTCAAATTGATCAAGTTCTTCTTGCATAGCTTGTACCCAACTTGAGTTTTTCAGAGCTTCATCAACTTTCTTTGGCTCTCTTTGGAATATGAGTGCGATTTTAGCCTTTTTCTTTATAGCTCTTCTTATTTTCATTCCATCATTTGGATTTCCAATGATAAACTTCTGAGGATATTGTGGTTCGCTTCTCCATTCGTTTGGTACTACTTCTGTACGTTGATTAGTTGACTCATTATAAGGTTGATCATGCTCACTCATGTCTTCATTAGTCGACTGTGGGGTTTCAGTTGTACTGTTAGTAGAATCTTTTGAAGTCTTTTGTTCACTGATCTTTGGTTGATTTTGACTGATTTCTTCATCACCTGTGAAATCTCCTTTCTCGGCCATAGAGTTATTATCATCAAAAATAACATGGACTGATTCTTCTACGCATAAGGTATGCTTATTATAGATTCTAAAAGATCTACTATTATTCGAGTACCCGAGAAATATACCTTCATCACTTTTTGGGTCAAACTTACCAAGAATATCCTTGCCATTGTTATGGACAAAGCATTTGCTTCTAAATGGGTGAAAGTATTCAATGTTGGGTTTCTTACCTTTCCATAGTTCATATGGAGTCTTCTTCAAAATAGGTCGAGTTAAGCACTTGTTAAGAATGTGACAAGTTGTGCTAACTGTTGCTACCCGGAAGTGATTTGGAAGGGAATGTTCCAATATCATGGTTTTTTCCATATCCTACAGAGTTCTATTTTTATGTTCAACCAATCCATTTTCCCGGGGTGACCTTGGTGCTGAGAAATTATGAGTGTATCCCTGATCGTTCCAGAATTCTTTAAAAGCTCTGCTTTAAAATTCCCCTCCATGATCACTTTGAATGGTTGTGATAAGATGCCCCTTTTCTCTTTCAATTATTTTGCAGAAAGTCTTAATGTTTTTCAATGCTTCATCTTTATGAGATAAGAAAATCACCCATGTAAAACGTGGGTAGTCATCAACAATAACAAAAGCAGACGTTTACGTCCAATGCTAGCAGTTCTAGTAGGTCCAAATAAGTCCATATGAAGCAATTATAAAGGCTTGGTAGTGGACACAATGTCCTTAGTTTTGAAAGAGTTTCTAGTTTGTTTACCAATCTCACTTGCATCACATACATGATTTCTAGAAAAATTGAGCTTGGGAAGACCAATAACTAAATCATGCTTGGAGAGTTTTTCAATTAGATGCATGCTCGCATGACCAAGTTTTTTATGCCAAGGCCATGGATCATCAGATATGGATGCTAAACAAATATGACTATCTAGATTTTCAATGTCATCAAGAATATAGACATTTTCATACCTTTTACCAGGAAGAATGATTTTACCTGCCTCATTTTTCGATAGCACATCATGTTTTCTTGAATTTAACTTCGTACCCCGAATCACACAGTTGACTTATACTCGAGAGGTTGTAGTTAAGTCCATCTACAAGATATAACTCCGTAATATCGCAATTATTGTTGAATGGAACTCTGTCGGTACCAACTATCTTTCCTCTTGAATCATCTCCAAATTTCACATTTCCTCCATTTATTTTTGTGACTTCTTTGAACAGATTTTTGTCACCCATCATGTGACTGGAACACGCACTGTATAAATATTATTTTCCTTTGCAACTCTTTATGTGGTGTACCTGCAAAATAGAATTGTCACCTTCTTTTAGGTACCCAAGCTTGCTTGGGTCCTTGTTGGTTAGTTCTACTAGAATCAGGGTTGTTTTTGGGTCTCCAAATCCATCTTGAAACATTAGATTTACGAAATCTATAAGAGGAGTATTTATATCCAACTCTGTTAGAGTGATGATACAAAGGGGTTGATCCAGTTTTTGATCTCCCACTTGTGTTAGTACTTGTGGACTTAGTTCTAACAAGTTCTTTTCCAGTTGACTTGTAAGTCGCCTGGTTAGACTTGACAGAACTGTGACTGGTGGACTTGTGCATGCCATTAAGTTGCATTTGCAATTCCTAAACTTCATCTTGAAATACATCTCTTTCGATATCACAGAATTCAAGATTAAGTTCCCGGCCTTGTTTTCCCTATTGAGTCTCCTTAATTCATTCAAAACATTTTGAGACTCCTTCGGTGTAAGGTCAAGAATATCCTATAATTCATTACATCTATCACAGTCATAGGGTCTTACCTCGCTTGTTTCACCTCGAGCCATGAAACAGTTTTTAGTGTCTTCTTTGCATTTATCGTCTGATGCATCTTCATCAATCCAGCAACCAGAGTATTTGTTCATGTCATTTTCCAAGATGGTCATGAAGCACAGATTTGTTATTTCTTCATGTTCTGAACTATCTACATCACTCCAGCTTCTGAAGGATTTGCTTTTATTGAGAGCCCGTTTGGATGGGCTTATTTTAAGTAGATTTTAAGCCAAAATAGCTTTTAAGCCATAAGATAGGATTTGTAGCTTTTGGCTTGTTTTGTCATTTTAGCTTAAAAACAAGTGCTTAAAAGTACTTTTTTTACTTTATCCAAACACTACAAAATAGCTTAAAAGCACTTAAAATAAGCCAATCCAAACGGGCTCTGAATCCTCTGGAGATTTTCCTCTTAAGTTCTGGGAATTCAGCTTGAACATAGCCATATCTTCCGCATTCAAAGCACTTTCTGTCATTTTTGTCTTGTTCATCATATTGCCTGGTTCGTCTGGATGACATCCTTCCTTTCTTTGTGTTTCTATATCTTCTCATCAATCTATTCATGTTTCTTGACACCATGGCGATTTCTTCTTCAAGAGCTTCTGGATCATCATCAACCTCATTAGCATGACCTTCAGTTGTAGTTTTCTTCTTTTCTTCCTGACGAGTTCTCCTGAAATGGGTTTTCTCAAATGCTATTAGATCTCCTCGTAGTTTATCATATGAAAGTTTGTCTAGATCTTGAGATTTGAGTGCAACTTTGTCTACCATGTAGTTGGCTGACTTCTCAGGATTTTTTGAACTTGATCACCACTTGAGTAGAGTTTACCAAAGGCTTTCAGATCGCCAATAATTTTACTGAATCATGCAAACATCTCCTCAATGGATTCTCCTTCTTTTATCTAGAAGAGTTCATAATCGTGAACCAACAAATTTATCCGGGTTTCTTTAACTTTGCTGGTTCCTTTATAGGTAACTTCCTATTTATCCCCCATTTCCTTGGTGGTGTCACGGCTTGAAATTTTCTCGTACTCTTCTCCATTAATGGCATTATAAAGCAAGTTTTGTGCCTTAGTAGTGACTTGAACAACAACCATTAGCTCGTCTGTATGTTCATCTATATCCTCAGGGTCAGCAGGTGGTTGAGTTACTGCTGGTAGGGAATAATTTTCCTTTTTGATAATGCGCCATATTTTGACATCATAGGATTTTGCATAAATTTACATTCGCACTTTTCAGTGAGAAAAGTATTGTCCATTAAAATATGGTGGCCTGACTTGCGGCGTTCCTTCATGAAAGAGTACTCCAATATTACTTGGTTTTTCATGATCTTTTCTCGCAAGATGTTAAGCGAAAGTGTGAGACCTACTCTGATACCAATTGAAAGTACAAGAAGGGGGTGAATTGTAATTTTTTTTTTCTTTTATGAGATAGTCGACTAACTTGCGTTCTAGTCGACTGGGCTTTTGAAAACTGAATAAAGGAAAATAAATTGCAGAAAGTAAATGACACATAATATTTTTTTACTGGGTCGGATCCAAAATGAATCCTACGTCCAGTCCCCTTGGGTTGCAAGGGTATTCTCTTTCAAGTATGAAGTGTCTTAGTACAGATGGGTTAATGTTGTTATACACCAACAACTTTGTCACTCTGTTCTTCTCTCTATGCTTGATACAATGCCTCACCAGTGTTCTTTTATCTATTTCTGCTCTTCCTAGTTATACAAGAAATCTATAACAAACTACAATGCTTGTTTGAAGTAGAACAAAGAGATTGATAATGTTTCGATCAAAGTATATTCTTCCTCGGCATCTTCTGTAGAATATATAAAGAGTTGGTCTCCATTCTTTACGGCGTGATAGCAACCCAAGGGAGTTGATTCTCATAATCAATCAATATAATTTTCTTCCAAGAATAGAATGAACTTTCTTTTCATTGCTTCCTTGATTTTCTTTTCCTTGCAAGCCGTTGAGATGAATATTCTTTGTTATGCGTGATAGAATATTCTCTGTAGATTTTATGTTGGATTGATTGATCTTCTATACTGATTGATTGATGCCTTCCTTAAATAGTTGAATCGAGTATCCGTTTTCCATACAACTCGCGGTCACAACAATTTTACTCCTTGATTCTTGCCTTTGAATCTTGACTTGCACGTTTGTCTCGTTGATTCTTGCTTTCAGATCTTCTGCTAGAATCTTTCCAATTCTTGTGACATCCTTCTTTGGAATTGGTTTCCTACAAGTAGAATTAAATTATTGTCTACCATTAAAACATATATCTAACAACTTTATGAGAAGAACCGCAAACATATTCCAGTATCTATTTGGAAGAGTTGGAAGCCTCGCTGGGAGAGTGAGGCTTTTAAAGCACAGTTCGCGTAATGCTCAAGGAATCGACTAGTGAGAAAGGTGGTGAAGGATATGGTCCCTCACGCCATACAGGAGGCTCCAGAACTCACCGGAAATATGCAAGACTACTGGTATATTTAAGCCAAGTTATAATATCTCAAAAACTAGTCATTATGTATTAATATAGTAATTGTGATTTTCAATTTTAGTCTAAAGAACTAGGAAGACCGCCTCATCCACATGAGCTTCTGAGGAAGACACATGTCAAAGCGAACAAGGAGTTTGTGGACCAGAAATTTAAGAGCACATATGTAAGTTACTATAGCATGGCTGTCATTTCTTGACAAGTAAAGCACCTATCTTAGCTGCTAGTTCTGGAAATGTAAACTAAATATAATAAGGGTTTCATGGTAAGTCATATATTAAGAAACTAACTTCTAGTACTTTTAATAAAGAAAAAAATATTTCAGACTGCATTTTTCTCCTTTTAGTAGTATCTTTAGCTAATGAAGTAGCCTTCAATTCTGGAGTGACCTATAAAAACATGAAGATGTGCTAAGGAGTTTATAATTTAGAAAACTTTTCTCATGTTTTTGACATCTTCTCTTTCCATGTATTTTTTTCTCATTGCCATATGATATTTTGAGCTCTTTAAATTTTTTTCCTGTAGAATTTTTGTATTTAAAAGTGTTCATTTGTTCTTTGGATTTATAGAATATGGATATTCCTCTAAGAAAGCGTTTTTGAATACGATAATTAGATCTACAGAGCATCTGCATGATAAGGTATGTGCACCATTATATTGTTTATACACTTGCATATTCTTCTATTTCTTTTTGGATTTTATATCTTAATATTTTCTCTTTTTCCTCTTAAAGTAGTATACTATCTGTGTCATTGAAACTCCTCTGAGATTCATAACTGCAGTCTTTATTAAGAATATTAGGTTCTGTAATTGTGTCTAATAGTAGGTTTTGATTTCTTAAATGTATATGATCTTCTCTGCATTTCCTTTGTGATTGATTGTTCCATTGTAGCAGTAATTTTCTCTTTAGTAACTTTATAACATGTCTTGACTGATTCTTCATACAACTGTATCATAAAATGAGAGTGTAACACAACGTTTGTATGCTCCTTAACTGGTTATTTTATCTATAGAATAACAAAACCTAATGGATTTATAAACAGGAGTTAGACTTCCATCTTGCTTTACCTTTGAGATTTTATAAATCTGCACATTTAAGTTATACTGTCACTGTTGAAAATTGTTACTTCTTTATCAGAAAGTATAACAAGTTGATGACAAACAAGTAATGCAATTTGTAGGGAAAAATATTGTTGTGTACATCAAAACAATTATTTTTAAGGTGTTGTTATTAACATTTAAGTTTTCAATTTTGTTGCCTTTTTTATTATGTCTTGATGCTTTCTCTTTCAAAAGTTATTATTATAGACTGTATATCATGTTTTTTTGCTTTCAGGATACCATAATGTCTCAAGTTGTGTTTGCGTCTCAGCCTGAACATGGGTCCAGTGAGCCTTCAGAAGTTGATTTCTCACAAATTTATTTGAACGAAGTCGGTGTTAAGAAGACGCGTATTTATGGTCTTGGTTCTCAAGCTCCTTTCTATGGGCATGTTGGTGCATCCTCTAGTTCGATATCTCCACTATCTAGACTTTAATGCTCGGGTGAATGAATGTGTTAGACATCGTGTGCAAGCAATTAAGGAAGAGATAAAGCATGAGATGAGATCAGAGAAGAGATTAGACAAGAAATGAGAGAAGAAATGCGAAAAGAACTGCATGAAAAAATAAGACATGAACTACTCCAAAACCGTCTGTCGGTCCTCATAGGTGGCTTACCTACACCGCCTTCTCGGCGACATGACTCGTCATCAAATAATGACACGAGTCATATTTAGATTTATGTTAGCTTCTTTTATGTTCGACACGTTTTGGATTCTTCTTTCAACTTCATGATAAATGTTATTATTATTTGTAAAGTGCTAGTAATTTTTTTTTGTTTAAGTGCACTTTTAAAGCTTTAAATTAATATTAATGCAATTATTAAAAATAAAAATTTTAATACACTCATTTAGTTAGTAATATTTGCTAACACGTTTACAATTTCTTAGTAAATTTGATGACGAATTACTAATAAATTACTAACGTTATTTTTAAAAATAAATAACCATATTTGCTAACGAATTTGAAATTTGTTGGTAAATTACCAACAATTTACTTGACAAAACTTTTCCATAACTAAAATTACCAACCGATTACCAATGTATTTTTAAAAATATACTATCAGATTTACCAACCAAGTTGTTATCCGTTAGTGTAGTTGCTAACGGAATACTAACGGAATTTTCTTGTTACTATATTTACCAACCGATTACAAATACAATTTAAATAATGAAAAATCAAATTTAGTAATCCATTTTCTATCTGTTAGTAAAGTTACTAACGGAATTCCAACCGAAAATGGTTAGTAAATTTACCAACGAAATTCTTGAACTCAAAATTCAAAAATTACCAACAAATTTATTTGGTGTTTACTAACTGATTTGTAGCTGGTAATTTTACCAACGAATTCAAATTGGTTGGTAGAATTTACTTTCGAGCCTTTTAGCAACGGATCAATATCCGTTGGTGATATGTTAGTAACTCAAATTGCCAACCATTTTGATCAATTTACCAATAATTTTGTTTGAAGGTAATTGGGGTTTTTTTTTCAGTCGCCAACTTAAAGTTTAGTTGTAGATTGAATAAATATCATCAAGTTTAGGAGATCCCGATCTATCCTGCCTAAATAAAATGTGAAACAACCAAGTTCTTTGGTTAAATTCTTTTTTCACATAGTTAAAGGTTTTGATGACCTGATAGGTCATTTAGAATTGTAGAACCTAATTATGTGTTTTGGAGCCTCCAATAGCTTCTTTATGCCTTTCTCTATTTTGCGTGCGCAGTCTGAATATTTTTTCAGAAGGATTTTATGTTAAAAACTGATAAAATATGAAATTTTGCTTCAAAAAATTTATTTGAGTTGACTTCGGTCAACGTTTTGAGCAAATGGATTTGGATTCGTATTTTGACGGTCTTGGTGGATCCGTACCATGATTTGGGACCTGGGTGTATACCTGGAATCGAATTCGGAGGTCCCTAGCTCGAGTTATTGATTTTTGTCGAAAATTGAAAGTTTAAAGGTTTAATAATTTTTAAGAATTGACTGATGTTTGATTTTGTTGATACCGGATCCGTATTTAGGTTTCGGAGTCTGGTATAGGTCCATTACTATATTTATGACTTTTCTGTTAAATTTGGTGAGAAACGGAGTTGGTTTGACGTGAATCGGACGTTAGATTGTTAAAATAGATGTTTTAAAGTTTTCTTGAAAATTTCATTTGATGTGGTGTCAAATCCGTAGTTATAGGCGTTATTTTGGTGTTTTGATCACGCGAGCGAGTTCGTATGAGGTTTTTGGACTTGTGTGCATAATTGGTTTGGATCCTCGAGGGCTCGGGTGAGTTTCGGATAGTCTACGGACCTTTTGAACTTAGAAAATTTCTAGTTTTTCCATTCCTGCTGGTGTCTGGTGTAAGCTTCTACGCGATCGCGTGTATATCCAACCGTGATTGCCAAAGGTAAGTGGGGACTGGGGGAAAGGTACTCTACGCGAACGCGAGGAACAGGACGCGAACGCGGAGCAGTGGGGGGACTACCCTTCGCGAACTCGTCCACACCCACGCAAACGCGTAGTATTGGATAGGTTGGGCTAGGACTTGAATGTTGTTCTTCGCGAACGCGATACAAGGATAGAGAACGCGAAGGCTAGGGGGCTTAAGCCTGCGCGAACGCGTAAGCCAATGAGGCCTTGCTCTTCACGATCGCGTCACGCTCTTCGCGAAAGCGAAGAAGGCCTGACGCCCAGTGGTTAAAACAAATCAAAATTGGGATTTTGCCCATTCTTTCAACTTTCAAAACTAAAAAACCCTAGAGGCGATTTTTCCAAGAGTTTTTCTTTCCCAATTTGTTGGTAAGTGATTCTAACCTACTTCTTTTCAATTACCCATTATATTTTATAAGATTTCCACCTAAAATCTAGGATTTTTCATGGTAGAAATTGAGGGTTTGGGTAGAATTATAAATTTTTGTAAAATTAGAATTTAGACCTCAAATTGAGTTCAGATTTTGAAACAAATTACATAATCGGGCTCGAGGGTGAACGGGTAATCGACTTTTTACTCGAATTTCAGGTTTTGACCAAGCGGGGCCGAGGTTGACTTTTGACTTTTTGGGGGAAAGTTTGGAAATTCTAATTTTATGCATTGTATTTGATTCCTTTAGCAATATTTGATATTATTGAATCAATTGTGGCTAGATACGAGTGGTTTATAGGCGGATTCTGGGAAAAGGCCCCGGTAGCGCTCTGAATTGAGTGCGGAGTAAGGTAAGTGCTGAGTTTAACCTTGACTTTAGGGAATTAGGGACCCTCGGATAATGTACTACACTCTGCACTTCTTGTGCAGATTTTTGAGTCGGTCCCAGCTTCGGTTATTAGCGTGCTCGAATTGAACAGCTTGTGGAGCTTGAGGTACAGCTACTCAACGCCCGCAGCTCCTGGAGTCCCCTTCCCTTTTTATTTAGCTGTGTACTTTCCTTTCAGACAGTTGTATGTTATTTCAGACCCTTATTTGTACTATCTTAGTAGCATGTGCACTTGTGACACCGGATCTAGGGTTGTATCGGAGTTTGGCTGTTTTAGCTTCCATATTTTTACTTTAGATTATTTCAGTTATTTCAGTTCTTTCTCATTAATTAATTTAAAATGTTAAAAATTGATAGATTGTTCTAACATTGACTTGCCTAGCAAGTGAAATGTTAAGCGTCATCACAGTCCCGACAGTAAAAATTCCGGGTCGTGACAAAGGTGGAGCAAAGAAAGCTCAACAAGCTATTTAAGAGTCAGAGATTTTCACTCATTATATGTGTCTTGAATTAGGACCCATGACACTGGAATGCTACATCAGTTTATTTGCGCAAATGGTTCTTTGTAGGGCATTATTTAGAAGTTGTATCTATTTTAAAAAGTTGTGCAAATATAATCTTTAGGAAATTATCTATTCCGGATAGCATTAGACTCGGGTATAATATTTGTTGATACAATTTTCAATTTGTTCAATTTTACAGGCAAAACATTAGATTATTGTGTAATGTTTGCAATAACTTACAAATTTCTACATTGTGATCTAACAATTTCTCATAAGATTTTTAATTTGCTCAACAACAAAAAATCGTGATTTCAAAGATTTAGAAGTTACAAGAGAAATAAAAAGATGATCAATTACCACCAAACGATGTGGTGCAGTGGATGGGACTGCTCCTCCCTTAACCAGAGGTCTCGAGTTCGAGCCCTGGGTATGGAAAAATCCTTGGTAGGGAGCGCTTCCCCCCGAAAGGGGCCCTACGCGATGCGAATCCGGATATAGTCGGGCTCCAATGCAGGTACCGGATACCGAGTGGAAAACCAAAAAAAAAAAAAAAAGATGACCAATTACTAAACAATTGATACAAAGAGAACCGGCAAAAATTTCACCAAAATGGAGAAGGGTCCGAGAACTAATGTGGGCCCAGAGTGGCCCAGAATGACGAATGGGTTTTATTGTGAGTCACTTTTAAGTTTCAAGTACAAGAGTTTTATTATGATGGGCTACGCCTCATTGAGCCCAATGAAATCATCTCATTCAAACGTTCATAAGCTGGTATATTGGTAAAAGGAAACTTACTGAAATGTCCCAGACAAGTCCTAGCTTACTAATCTCTAACCATTAATTATAGACTTATAAAACTAGCCATGATGAATACAATCTTGGATAAATTGTATTATTTGTCGTCGTTTCATGATGTCACAACCAACAATATGAAGAATAAACTAGAAACATTAATAAGAAAAAATAGGAATGGAGTAGAATTATCATATAATAAAGTAAGGTAAATGATAAAATATAATTATTTAATAATAAGGAAGGGCAAATTGAGAGAAAAATCAAGGTAACGACGCTACTATACCAAATCTATCGTTCCATAAAGTGGTACTTTCTGTCATTACGTAACGATAAATTTAACGATATGATACAATAAAATTTAAGTAACAATCAAAACAAACATCGTATTTAAAATAACAATACGATACAATACAATAGGTAACAACCATCCAAACAAGTTGTAAAAAAAAAAGATGAAGCATGAGATGAGATCAGAGATCAGAGAAAAGATTAGACAAGAAATGCGACAAGAACTGTGTGAAGAGATAAGACATGAAATGCAACAAGAAGTGTGCGAGCAAGTTGATCAACTACTCCAAAACTGTCTGTCGGTCCTTATAGGTGGCTTACCTACATCGCCTTCTCGGCGACATGACTCGTCGTCAAATAATGACACTAGTCATATTGATTTATTTTAGGTTCTTTTATGTTAGACACGTTTGGATTCTGATTTCAACTTCATGATAAATGTTATTATTATTTATAAAGTGCTAGTATGTTTTTTGTTTTGTTTATGTGTTTTTTAGATCTTTTAAAGCTTTAAAATTAATATTAATACAACTATTAAAAATAAAAAATTTAATATACCCATTTAATTAGTAATATTTGCTAAACGTTTACAATTTGTTAGTAAATTTTATGACGAAATACTAACAAATTGCTAACGTAATTTTTAAAAATAAATAATTATATTTGCTAACGAATTTGAAATTTTTTGGTAAATTACCAACAATTTACTCAATAGAACTTTTCCATTATTAAAATTACCAACCGATTAACAACGTATTTTTAAAAATATACTATCAGATTTACTAATTAAGTTGTTATCCGTTAGTATAGTTGCTAACGGAATACTTACGAAATTTTTCTTGTTACTATATTTACCAACCGATTACAAACACAATTTAAATAATGCAAAATCAAATTTACTAATCCATTTTCTATCTGTTAGTAAAGTTACTAACGGAATTCCAACCAAATTTTGGTCGGTAGATTTACCAACGAAAATCTTGGACTCAAGATTCAAAATTACCAACAAATTCATTTGGTATTTACTAATTGATTTTTAGTTGGTAATTTTACCAATGAATTCAAATTGGTCGGTAAAATTTACCTTCGAGCCTTTTAGCAACGGACCGATATCCGTTGGTAATATGTTAGTAACTCAAATTGCCGACCAATTTGATCAATTTACCAACAATTTTTATTGTTGGTAATTGGGGTTTTTTTGTAGTCGCCAACTTAAAGTTCATCCCGATCTATCCTGCCTAAATAAAATGTGAAACAACCAGGTTCTTTGGTTAAACTCTTTTTTCACATAGTTAAAGGTGGAGCAAAGAAGGCTCAACAAGGTATTTAAAGAGTCAGAGATTTTGACTCATTACTCGAATTAGGACCCATGACACTGGATTGCTCTTCAGTTTATTTGCGCAGATGTTTCTTTTTAGGCTATTATTTAGAAGTTGTCTCTATTTTAAAAAGTTGTGCATACATAATCTTGAGGAAATTATCTATGCGTTAGACTCGGGTCTAATATTTATTGATACAATTTTCACTTTGTTCAATTTTACAGGCAAATTATTAGACTATTGTGTAATGTTTGCAATGACTTACAAATTTCTACATTGTAATCTAACAATTTTTAATGTTTCTGAGGAAGTTACAGTCCACCAAATAAATGCATAAATAGCACAAACTTTCTTTCTCGGCGCACGATTGCGTGCATGCTCCTGCGCTAATCGGAAATGGGGAGGGGACGACCAAAGAAGATGGTAACAAAGGTTCAGCTAGCTGAATTCATAGCATCAGGAAGTACAAGTGGAAACCTGGGGAGGAATTGTGAAATTGATTCCCAAAAAGTAGCCCTAAGTTGTGACAAAAGAACACCAGTGAGCTCGGCAAATTCTGCAGGATCGAGCAACATGCAGCTGAAATTAACACAGGATCTGGGACTTCAAGCCCTAGCATGAGGAATTCTACACCTCAACCAGCTGCTGGGAAGACAGGTATGGGGAATTTCGAAGTAAGCACTGTTCCATTGATTAGTGTTTCATCAATGGAAGAAACAAGTAGTATGAAGGAGAAGAACACCATAGAGGGAACGAGTAGAACAAAGCTTCCTAAGGAACAGCAAGCACAGAGTCAGAGTTCAACAAAGGCAATAGATCCAGAGGCGGCTAAAACAGAGATTGGGCAAAATGAGAAAAAATAGACAAACTTATTCACTGGAAACAGAATGGCTGCAAGAGGAATGGATCTGGTTTTCGTACCTCCTACCATTCATGATGGAGTCAAAAAAGTTCAATTGCAACAGGAAGAGATGGAAGTGGAAAATGCGAAATGGCAAAAGGCGATAATAGTGTATGTTATTGGAGATTCACCTTCAATAGGAGCCATGGAGAGATTCATAGCTACTCGGTGGAATTTTGCTGCGAAACCTGCAATCTTCTATCACAATGAGGGTTATTTCGTTATCCTATTCAGTAGCATGGATGAAAAATGCAGTCCTGTATTCAGGACCATATATAATGGGAGCAAAGTCATTGATCCTAAAGTCATGGTCAGAAGATTTCAATCTGTATAATGAAGTTTTGAAGACTATTCCACTGTGGGTGAGCTTCCCTAATCTTCCTTTGAATTGCTGGGGAAGGATGACTCTAAGTAGAATTGCAAGTGGGCTGGGTTCTCCTCTATATGCTGATGAATGTACAAGTAATGCATCTAGAATTTCTTATGCCCGAGTACTTATCGAAATGGACATCAGTAAGGAGTTACCCAAAAGCATCAAAATACAAGATCCTGCAGGGAAAGAGTTTGAACAACTGGTAGAGTATGATTGGGTGCCAAAGTATTGTAAAAAATGTCTGATGGTGGGACATGACTATGAGGGAGAACAAGGAATAGCTGGAGCTACCAAAAGTAATATGCAAGGTGAGCAGCAGCAACAAAGACCAGTAATGCCTAAACAACAAGGACGGAATGGCAAGGTAAATGATAATATGCAGCAGTCAAAGAAATCAGTAACTCAATGGGTGGCAGTAGGGCCAACAAAACAAATAGGGAAGGACACAGGCAAGCAAATAGCTCAAGAGCAACAGAATGATCCACAGAAGCCCAATACAGATCTGCAAGGGTGGACAAAAGCTAAAGGCAGATGAGGAATGACAAGTCCAATACATCAAGTACTCACTACTAATAATGGATTCTCTCCACTAAGAGAGGAAACAATGGAAGGCAGTACAAGTTGGCAGATGATGGTAAAGCTGGAAATAGGATGGGAGAAGAAGAAGGGAAAGCACCACCTAATCCAAAATCTATATGAAGATAGTCACTTGGAATGTGAGGGGCTTCAATAAGGTACATAAGCAGAAGGAGATGAAAACTTTCTTGAAAAAACATAAAATTAGTCTTATAGCAATAGTAGAACACAGAGTACAGACCAATAAAGAAAAAGAGATCATCAATAAATGTGCACCTGGATGGAGTTGGTGTTCTAATAGTTCAACTAATGAGAAAGGAAGAATATGAATTCTATGGGATACTAATAGTATTCAGTTCACTCTGATTCAGAAGCATGCTCAATACATCCATGGCATAGTTGAAAATAGCTGTTTCTAGCAACAAATTGCTTTTACAGCCATTTATGGATTGCATACCATTGCTCATAGGTGTGACATGTGGGAAGCACTAAGGAGGATAGATTCTCAGATGAATAACTCCTGGCTAATCATGGGAGACTTTAATGCAATAAGGGATATTGAAGATAGGGTAAATGGCACAGTGGTACAGGAAAATGAGATCAAAGACTTTAGATCTCTAATGGAGGACTGCAGATTGAATGAAGTTGGAACTGTGGGTAGATCTTATACATGGAGAAATAGCCGTTTTTATAGTAGAATCGACAGAGCCATAGTCAATGCACACTGGATGATAAACATGCCTCCAATGCAAGTACATGTGATGGATCCTCAGTTCTCTGATCATTCTCCATTATGTATAGAGTTGGAAGTAGAACTGGAACATAAAGGGAGACCTTTCAAGTTTTTTAATTGTCTTGCTGAGCATCCAGATTTTGATAGTATAATTAGAGACATATGGAATAAGGAGAACAGAAGTATGAAAGACATCTGGCACAATCTAAAAAGTGTCAAAGTGGCCCTTAAGAGTCTGAACAAAAGGGAATTTACCAGTACAACAAACGAGGTTCAACAATTGAGGGAGGAGTTAGCCAACATTCAAGCACAGATGAGAACCACTACAACAATAGCTGACATGTTTGAATCAGAAAGAAATGCAAAAAATCAACTAGAAAAATGGAGTACAATAGAGGAGAGCATCTATAGACAAAGATCTAGAATCCAATGGCTCCAATTGGGTGATACCAACACAGCCTTTTTCTTTGCAAGCATGAAAGGGAGAGCAGCATAGAATCAGATAAAATTCCTACAGGATGACAAGGGAAGACTGATCAGCAAACCAGAAGATATTGAGCAAGAAATTGTGGGGTTCTACAAAGGACTGCTAGGGACTTCCACTAATAGCATACCTGCTATCAATCCTAGTATAATGAGCAAAGGACCTGGGCTTACAAGATCTCAGCAGCTACAACTTATATCTCCTTTCACTAATGAAGATGTAATGAAGGCACTGCAGGGGATAGGAGACTCAAAGGCACCAGGTGGGGATGGATTGAATGCATACTTCTACAAGAAGACTTGGCACATAATTGGTTAGGATATTACAAAAGCTGTTTTGGAGTTCTTTAATGAAGGGCTAATGTACAATCCAGTAAATAGCACAACAGTCAGTCTGATCCCAAAAGTGAAAAACCCCTCTTCTGTCAAACAGTTCAGACCAATATCTTGTTGTGCTATCATATATAAGATCATTTCTAAGATGCTTACAAGCAGATTGCAAACAGTAATGGGGTCCCTAGTTGATATGAGTCAAGCAGCTTTTGTACCGGGTAGGATATTGAGTGATAATGTTCTACTAGGACATGAACTTGTTAAAGGATATGGGAGGAAGGATGTATCACCAAGGTGTATGGTAAAAATTGATATGCAAAAGACGTATGATTCCATAGAATGGAATTTCCTTGAACAAGTGCTCACAGAAATGAATATCCCAGGAAAGTTTCTCTCATGGATCATGGCATGTGTTACTACAGTGTTACTATAGTTGTAAATGGAAAGCCAACAAGACCATTTGATGCAAGAAGAGGAGTTAGACAAGGAGACTCATCGTCACCATATCTCTTTGTCCTAGCCATGGAGTATCTCACTAGAATATTAAATACTCTGAAGGAAAAGCCTGATTTCAACTACCATCCCAGGTGTGAGAAGTTGCAACAACTTTGCAGATGACTTGTTGTTGTTCTGTAGGGGTGATGTGGTATCCATTAAACTACTATATGAGTGTTTTGATCAGTTTTCAAGAGCCTCAGGTCTGATTGCAAACCAGGACAAAAGTTCCATATATTTTGGAAGGGTTACAGAGGATATCCAACAACAAATTATCCAATGCTTAGGATTTTCTACAGGCTCCCTACCTTTCAGGTATCTAAGAGTCCCACTGAGTACTAAGAGGTTATCCATAACTCAATGTCAACCTTTGCTGGATAAGATGCTAAGCAGAATCAAGCACTGGACAGCCAAATTCCTCTCATATGCAGGGAGATTGCAATTGATCAAAAGTGTACTGTTTGCTATTCAATCTTTTTGGTCCCAAATCTTCCCTCTGCCTAAGAAGATCGTTCAAGGAATTGAAACAATTTGCAAAAGGTTCTTATGGACAGGAGAAACTGAGAACAGGGCTAAAGCTCTAGTAGCTTGAAAGCAATTGTGTTGGCCAAAATCTGCAGGGGGTTTGAACATAACAGATATCTTAATATGGAACAAAGCTGCTTTGATCAAACATCTATGGAATATAAACAAGAAGAAGAAACGCTTGTGGATACAATGGATTCACACGTACTATATTAAACAACAAGTAGTATGGAATGTGAAGATTAAACAAGCTGCTTGGCTCACTCAGAAAATCTTAGGTGCTACTAAATACTTGAATGAGGCAAGTATAGGAATAGAAGAAGTGATGAACATGCAGGAATACTCTATCAGGCTTGTATATGATAAGCTCAGAGGCGAACTACCTAAAGTGGAACGGAAGAGATTAATGTGTAACAACATTAGCAACCCAAAATGGATATTCAACTTGTACTTGGCAATTCTTGGAAGACTGTACACGAGAGACAGATTATTGGGCTGGGGTATAGCAATTTGTTCAGATTGCTCGCTATGTGGAAGAGTAACAGAAAGCCATGATCTATTCTTCAAGTGCAACTATTCAACAGTAATATGGAGGAAACTGCTACAATGGCTGGGAATAACAAGAAATGTGCAGGGGTGGAATGATGAAATTCAATGGGCTGTAAGACATGCAGCAGGGAAGAAACAAATATATGTAATCTATAGAATGCTGCTAGCTTGTGCTGTGTATTACATTTGGCAGGAAAGAAATTGGAGAACATTTCGAGGAACACAAAGGAGCTGTGGAAAGTTAATCAGAATGATAGTCCAAGAGGTGCACTGTCGAGGAAATTTAAATTGTAAGGTAGCTAGGAAATTGCAGGAGTTCAATTTTTATCTATATATTGTAGCTGAGTAGTCATGAAGGAATGAGGGCACTATATTTGGGGCTGCATGTCCAAATCTAAGTGAATTTTGAGAGAATTTTTTGTTATACTTGTAAATATTTTCCTGGTAATAATAAAATTAATTACCAAAAAAAAAAATCTAACAATTTATCATAAGATTTTTAATTTGCTCAATAACAAAATAATCGTGATCTGAAAGATTGAGAAGTTACAAGAGAATAAAAAGATGATCAATTACTAAACAATTGATACAAAGAGACAACCGACGAAAATTGAGAGAAATTCAAAAATAGCCAGATTTACAAGTGGCCATTCAAAAATAATCAGATTTACAATTGGTCATTCAAAAATAGCCACTTTTTAAAAATCATCGAAATTCAGCCACTTTTCAAAAGATAAATCTGAACGAAAACATTGTTAAAAATCCAAAAAATACTGCAGCATAATATACTGGAATTCCAGTATATTATACTGGAGCCAGCAAAGTAACCAAGATAATATGCTGGAAGTTCATACGCAGGTGCACCGAACTCCAGTATATTTTGTTGGACCGGTCTCTGTTGCAGCAAAATAGTGACTATTGTTCAATGACTTGGCAAACGCTAATTATTTTTAAATGACCAATCCGAAAACTGGCTAGCCCGTGCTACTTTGACGCAAAAATTTCACCAAAATGGAGAAGGGTCCGAGAACTAATGTGGGCTTAGAGTGGCCCAGAATGACGAATGGGTTTTATCGTGAGTCACTTTCAAGTACAAGAGTTTTGTGATGATGGGCTATGCCTCATTGAGCCCAATGAATCATCTCATTCAAACGTTCATAAGATGGCATATTAGTAAAAGGAATCTTACATAAATGTCCCAAATAAATCTTAACTTACTAATCTCTAATCATTAATTATAGACTTACAAAACTAGCCAATCACAGATAAAAAGTAAAAATACAAATAAATAATATTTATTCTCTCCAAGAATGACAAGCAAAACTCCTTCTGTATTTCTAAGTGTGATTAGCAACATTAGATGCATGACGGAAACGAAATTTCACGAATGAGGTAGCAAATAAGGTGATGAAATACAAATATATATATATATATATATATATATATATATNTCGAGTTCAAAAAATTCTTCAGCGACACATGAATCAAACATGTATCACACATGTATCTTGCACACGGGTATACATGGATAAATATGATACACATTTGATACACATATGATACATATGTGATACATAAATGATACAAAGTGTGATACACAATTTTTTTTTCATGTTCATCTTCTACTTCGGATTTTGAATTCAAACCACCTCAAACTCCATCAAATTATCCCAAGACTGAAATTCAAGATCCTTAAGATGTATCCAATCTATTCTAATAACACTCACTCAAAAGAAATCAAAATTTTGACCCTTTTTTGGCTAATATTGATAATAGTTGGCTAATATTAGTAATATTTTATGAATTAGCCAATTTTTGTAATAAGCTACTTATAAATTGATATAGATGATAGTTTCCAATTAGTAAATTCTTACAATTTTCTACTCCAACAAAGTCTAAAAGTAATTTCAATATGAAACTCAATTGAGGAAGACTTTTGGCATCCCATTAGCCAACCCTCAAAGTACGTGGTTTTGAAATTTTTATCTCTGCTTGTCCCATTGACGGAACTTCAAGCATAATAAATGTTGTTCCTCGCTTGCCTCATTAGCAACACTTGTAACTTTTGATGTTAAGTTCTGCCATAAGGAAGCAGGGGGCTAAAAGTTAAAGCACACCCCAATATGAATATTGAAGGATTAAACAATTTCAACTCATATGAATCTACGAAGAAAAGGACAACAGCTAACTGCTGCTTCTAAGCACGAGAACCTGAAAAGATTTTGGAAAGAAAAGTACGAAAAGGGAAAAAAGAATAACAGGGAAAGGGACACAACAAGAATGATAAAAAGGAAGAATATAAGAAAAGGATTTAAGAGCCTATTTAGACATAAGGAATTTTTTTTTTTCCGAAATCAGCGTTTATTCATAAAATTTTCAATTTTTACTTGAAGATACATTTTGAAAAATTTTAAAAATTTTAAAAACTCTAAAAAATTATTTTTCAAAATTTTCAAACAAATCACTCACAAAACTTCAAAAACCAATCCTAAATCATATCCATGTCCAAACACAACTCTAAATTTTAAATATCATTTTCAGTTGAAAAAAATTTTCAACCTTTTTTAGAGTTTTACAATTCCTATGTCCAAACGCCCGCTAAGTATATTCACCGATAATATACAAATCTTGTAGAGTATTTCAGAATATTTATCATTTATGTCCTGTTTAGACTTTAAATTTTATTTAAGAAAAATATTATTTTAAAATTTATGTCCAATCAAATCGTTATATAAATTGTGGCGAAGCTAAGATAAGTAGTTTCTGTGGAAAGAATGATTAGTGTATCCTGTGCAGCCCGCAAAGGAAGATGGGAATCAATATAAATATGGAGAGAAAGCGTGAACATTTGGCATGTGTCATCTGCTCCTGCAATTATTAGATTTTCTAAATCTACCTTTTGTGTACTAGGTCACTGTGACACTGTCATCATATGTCTAGAGTTAGAATCCATTTTTTTTTGTGTGTGTGTGTGATAATATGTACTCTAAATATAAATACTGTACTAATGTATGTTCATCCTCATTTTTGAACCACCAGTTGATACAAAAACTAAAAAAAATGTCCCTATAACTACATTACCACTTGAAATAAAAACTCCTAAGCTGAATATTTCTAGGTCGGCGGAGAATGACGAGAAATAGAGGGTGTGTTTGGTGCGAACGAAAATATTTTTTAATGTTTTCACGTTTGGTTGGCTTAAATATGTTGAAAATTATTTTTCTTATGAACTCATTTTTATCCAATTGGAGAAAAATATTTTTCCTAACAAAAAAAGAGAAGATATTTTCCAAAACTCTTTTTCAATCTTTCCACTCTATTCCCCATCTCCACCAACCCACCCCCACACACCCCGTCCATCCCACCCCCAAACCACCCCTAATCTACCCATCCCCGCCCACCCCAACCTATAACCCCCACCTAGGGGTGGGCATCGGTCGGTTCGGTTCGATTATGAATATTATCGGTTTAGCATATCGGTTATCGGTTTACAAATTTGATAAACCGATAACCAAACTGATAAGATATCGGTTATTGGTTAATCGGTTATCGATCATTATCGGTTCGGTTATCGGTTTACCCGATAAGATAACTCAATCTAGAGAGCAAAAAAAATAAGACAATTCACTGGAGGTAAGCAAAAAAGAGAAGAATTCACATATAGCATACTACTCATTTATGCGCTCTGTCCAGTGGCCACAACTGGAATAGTACTAATTCTTCAACAACAATTGTCCAAATACATTAATAATAATACAAAGTAGTAGCAATATCACCTTAAAATTAACAAGTCCAAACATATAATATTAACAGTTCAAATTAAGTTAACAAGACAACAACTACTCAATCCTTATAGGCTTCACCAAATAAACTGGATGTTGTTTGTCAATTGCCTAACCTGAAAAGAAAAAAAAAACCATAGAGCAAAACCTTGATCTGTGCATGGGCAATACTAACACAAAAATAAAAAAAACACCTAGAAGGCAAGAAGATGTTGTCCTATTGTCAAAGCTCAATGTTCTGTACAGAAGAATAATGTTAAAAAATAAACCCTAAACTGACGAAGATTGTCGATTGAGAATTGATAAGTGCGAAGAGAAACTGGTAGTAGGTATAGGTAGCACAACGTGAGCTCACAAAATCAAGAAATGAAAATAAAGCAAAATAAAGAATCATTAACAGTTAAAAATACCAATATGAAGATGAATTTTGTTATAGAAGTTAAAAGCCTAATGTATAAGACTAAAGACTTACGCTAGGAGTAACTAGAAAGGTCTATAAAGAATGAAGATGAAACAACTAAACAGTTCGGTTAAGAAAGAATAGGAGAGAATGAACTGAAACCCTAGCATATGTACATACTTAAGGATAAAGTCGTAATTTTATTAATTCTTATTTGGTTATCGGTTAACCCATTAACAAGATTGGCAAACCGAGGCACGAACTGATAACCCAATAGTGAAAAAATTCTAAACCGTTACCGAACCGTTAACCCAATAACCCGATACCGATAACCGAATAAACAATTAACGGTTCGGGTTATCGGTTTTACCTGATATATGTCCAGCCCTAACCCCACCACCCCTAATCCACCCCAACATCGCCCCCACCCTAAATAGAAATTTTATTAAGAGTATTTTCTTTTCACGTTGTAAATAGAATACTTTTTTATTTCAACAAATGAGTATATTCTTTTATAATGTAGAAAAGACATTTTCTTTCATTACGACAAAACAAGTACTTTTTTCATAGTGTAGAAAAAAAATTCTTTCATTTCAACAAATTAAGTATTTTCTTTACTAAAATAGAAAAAGTATTATTTTTTCAACAAAATGAGTGCTTTCTTTTCATGATGTAGATAAAGTATTTTCTTTCATTTAAACAAAACGAGTACTTTCTTTTCAAGATGTAGAAAAAATATTTTCTTTTATTCAACAAAATGAGTAATTTCTTTTAATGGTTTTGAAAGGATACTTTCTTTTTCAACAAAAAAAGTATTTTCTTTTTAGTTATCGAACTCAAATTTCAACATTTTTCTTGTATGAAAAAGTAAAGTAGCACATTCGTTCCTTTGGATTTGTGTGAATTTTAAAAATAATAATTATATTCTTGAAAAAATAGAGTTTCGGAGGGGGAGAGGAGAAGGATATTTTTTTCAAAATAATTTTTTGAGGAGAATAGCATAAAAAATTATTTTTTTTCAAAATATTTTATACTCTCTAACCAAGCACTAAAAAATATTTTTCGGAAAAAGTTTTTTATTCACCAACCAAACAAGGAAAAATAAGTGGTAAAACCATTCATTTTAGATGAAAACATTTTCCTGATCGTACCAAACACACCTAGAAAGTCGTCATGGTATTTTCTTCTGTGGTTTTTCAATAAGAAGTCATAAGCTGCATTATTTTTGCTTGGCTCTTTTGCTTGAGAACGAGCAATGTTTAGTGCAGGAACATTTGATTGATTCAAGCATATATGGATGTCGTAATTTCCGAAGTCGGCGTCAGGATTCGCAACTAATGGATTCAGAATTCTATTACTTTTTAAGTTATTAGGTTCTAAATTAATAATTAGTATATATTCATTAACCATTTAAAATTAAATACACAATTTAGACCAAAACTACTAGATCGGTCGAACCCTCCGCCCCTGGTAATAATCAAAACTTTACTTTGTGGTTCACACCCACTTTTGGTGTTAGATCTTAGGTCCTTTTATTTATTTTTATTTTTTATCTAGGACAAAATCAGAAAAAGAGAGTGAAAAACGAAAATGTTGGCTTGGCTCCCCATAGAAAAGTTTGCTTTTTCATCCGACAACAGTAAAAGTTAGAAATATTCTAAGGTATGAGTCATAAAGGCTGTCAAAAGAATAAGTAATCCCTATAATAACTTACAGAGAAAAGTGGTGAGAATCTTTTTACAAAAGGGCTCTTTATCTTCCTCTTCTTTCCTTTTCTCTGAAATGCTGGTTGGTCTTTTCCTTATCATTTGAGATCGGAGAATTTGAGGGCTGATGTTGCTTCCCATTTTTTTTTGTCTTCTTTAATTAACTTATTCCATCAGTACCAGAAAATACCATAAAATTTTCAAACATGATTTTTAAAATTCCCAAATATCATAAACATTATTGAAAAATGCTGTCACTTTAAGGGTGTGTTTGGTATAAAAGAAAATATTTTCTGTGGAATATTTTCCAAGAAAATATTTTCTTGGAAAATAAGTAGTAATCTTATTCATTTTCCGTTGTTTGGTACGCAAATTTAGAAAAATTATTTTTCAAGAGTATTCATAAATAATTTAGATAAAATAAACATGAAGCCATAAACTTTCGAACCAACAACCTTTCGAACCCACAAATTTCACAAACTTTCAAACCCATTAACTTTATAATTTCTAAACCCGTAAACTTCCAAACACATAAACCTCCGAACCCATAACTTTTAAAACTTCTTTTTGTACGGGGTGGGGGTGTGGGGTGGGGTGGGGGGGGGGTCAATAGGGTGGGAAGTGGGTGGTGCAAGAAAATTGAAAATAGAAATTTGAATNTAATGACTATTTATACCGGAACAAACGGCTATCTTGATTCATTAGAAGTTGGACAGGTAAGGAAATTTCTTGTTGAGCTACGTACTTACTTAAAAACTAATAAACCTCAGTTCCAAGAAATCATATCTTCTACCAAGACATTTACCGAGGAAGCAGAAGCCCTTTTGAAAGAAGCTATTCAGGAACAAATGGACCGTTTTATACTTCAGGAACAAGCAAAGAAATATTGATCTACTTTTGTCTTAATACTTAATAAAAAAAAGGAATCAAGCGTCTTGGATTCAAATATTCAAACAGTCTTTCTTGCTATCGAAATCTAAAAAATATATATATATGGAAATAAATTGCGTCCAATAGGATTTGAACCTATACCAAAGGTTTAGAAGACCTCTGTCCTATCCATTAGACAATGGACGCTTTTCATTCTGATTTTTTTTCGTATTTTAACTTTTTGTTTGAAAAAAGAAAACAGAAAGAATCGGATGTGAAAGAATTTTTGGAATTGTATATTCAATGATGTACTAATACTAATAAACTAAATTTGATTTAATGAATAGATTAAAATATTTAGAATAAATAGATATAGAGCGGGTAGCGGGAATCGAACCCGCATCGTTAGCTTGGAAGGCTAGGGGTTATAGTCGACGTCGATTCATTATTTTTAACGTCTCTAATTCAAAACCGAACATGAAACTTTGGTTTCATTCGGCTCCTTTATGGAGATGAGTCAATTTATAGATCTAAGATGTGAACAAAATTCGAAAAAAAAAGAATTCTACCCATAACATCTATGTCAGCTTTTGGTCTGAATACAGATAAAACGAATAGCTTTGTAGATGATCCTTCTAGAAGAGGGGGATTCTAACAACCTTTCTAGTTATTTCGTTCTCTATTTCTATTTAATAGGATCCTGAGGAAAAGGATTTTGTTTCCACCGAGCTAAAACAATATGTTGATGTCTCTAGTAAACCAAAGTCATCGTTTAATAGCTATTTTGCTTCAATTTCTTCTTTACAAATAAGAAATTGAAGATTTAGTTACGATTAGAAATCAACTTTCTATCTTCATCCATGGATCCTTTATTCATACTTATTCAATTGGAAGTATTGATCCAATTCCAAAATTATGTTTCGCAATTTCATAATCTAATTTTTCAATGTCTAAGTGACCCTTGGATACAAATCACGAGAATGTGTATTTGTTGAAAATATTTTACTCCAATTGGAGGAAAATGAGTTCATAAGGAAAACATTTAAGCCAACCAAACACGAGGAAATTGGAAAACATTCCTTGATACCAAACACCCCCTAAGTTTTCCATTGAGAGTCATTTTATCTTATTTTAAAAATACATATTTGTTTGAAAAAATGAATAGGAACGATCAAAATATAAATCACAATTTGATTAGTTTTAGTTGTTGCATTTCAAATTGACTTATCCGGTAAATACTGATGCTACATTTTGTGCAATATGTGTATGTTTTTATTGAAGTGACAACAGTAAACAATGCATACAGGTTTTTGATTAAATATATTTCTCTGCCTTATATTTTCCTTTTCTTTGTTTGGGTTTTAAGAGAAACGGGAATTTACATATTTATCACTACCACAGTTGTAGTGAGATTAATAAGATTTTTCTACTTTTAATTAGAAAGGTTTTTTTTTTTCTTTTTTCTTTTTTTGGTAATTATTTTTTAAAGAAACTTATGCAGCACGAATTTGAATTAATTAGAACTCAATAATGGCATTTAACTTGTGTTTGGACATAGATTTGATTGAAACTTGAAAAATGAGTTACGGAACTGTTAGAAAATAATTTTTGACCGTTAAAATTATGTTTGGACATGCATTTTATTTGTAGGAGAAGTTGAAGTTTTGTGAGTGGACGAAAATTGTTTTATCCAAAAATTGTACTAAACCAATTTTTGAGAATTTAATTTTTTTTTTTAAAAACTGACCATAGTCGATGAACAAATAATTTTTTTTTTAAAGAGAGTAGCCAAAATCTATGGTTAAACGGGAGTTTAATACCGAGTGAGAAATAAAAACATAATCATCCATAAAATATGAAAATGTCTTTCTGAATTCTGGGTAAGAGAAGGTCTCTCTCTTACCATGAAAAGACTTGCATTAAAAAAAAAAAAAAAAGCTTTTCCAAAGGACCTTAGCTTTTACTTCTTTGTCTGCCTTTTAATTCCCATAAATATATCATATCACTTCTGTCATTTCCCACAAAAACCTCTTCTTTTTATTTACTTATCATTCTCCTTTTATACTCAGCCAAAAATCAGTAATAGTAGTAGCTCTTTTGAAGCTGCAGTTTTCTTGAGAGAAGAACAGAGGGGTTACTGAGGGAAAATTCGAGTCTTTTTCATTTTCTTTCATTTAATACAAAACCCCATATGTGTTTTATGATCAAAGCGATATTCTGATCTGTTCCTTTTGTTTTGTGAAGAAAAAAGTTTGAATCTTTAAGAAAAAAATGATATCACTTTCAGACCTTTACCATGTTCTCACTGCTGTAGTTCCACTGTATGTAGCAATGATCTTAGCTTATGGTTCAGTAAAATGGTGGAAAATCTTCACCCCAGATCAATGTTCAGGGATCAATAGATTTGTTGCTCTTTTTGCTGTTCCATTGCTATCTTTTCACTTCATTGCTTCCAACAATCCTTATGCAATGAACTACAGGTTCATAGCTGCTGACACTCTTCAAAAAATCATAGTTCTTTTTGTTCTAGCCATTTGGTCAAGAATGAGTTCAAGAGGTTCCCTTGAATGGTCCATTACTTTATTCTCTCTTTCCACTTTACCAAACACTTTAGTTATGGGAATTCCTTTGTTAAAGGGTATGTATGGTGAAGCCTCAGGAAGTTTAATGGTCCAAATAGTTGTGCTTCAATGTATCATTTGGTATACTTTGATGCTTTTCTTGTTTGAATATAGAGGTGCAAGAATGCTTATTGCAGAACAGTTTCCTGATACTGCTGGGGATATTATTTCTTTTAAAGTGGATTCTGATATTATTTCATTAGATGGGAAAGAACCATTAGAAACTCAAGCTGAAGTTGGTGAAGATGGGAAGATTCATGTTACTGTTAGAAAATCAACTAGTTCAAGGTCTGAAATTTTTTCAAGAAAGTCACATGGTGGTCTTAATTCTGGTCTTTCATTAACACCTAGACCATCAAACTTAACAAATGCTGAGATTTATTCATTACAATCTTCAAGAAATCCAACTCCTAGAGGTTCAAGCTTTAACCATACTGATTTCTACTCAATGGTGAATGGTAAAAATGCAAATATGAGTCCTAGGACATCAAACTTTGGCAACTTTGGATTCGATGAAGAGAGTGGAACTGCTGGATTTGGGAGAGGAAATGGGGTTTATGGACAGGGGAATGCAGGGTACCCTGCCCCTACTAATGCCGGAATTTTTTCTCCGGCCACCGGTCCGGCGACAAAGAAGAAAGCTAATGGTGCAGAAGGTGGAAAAGATCTTCACATGTTTGTTTGGAGTTCAAGTGCTTCACCTGTATCTGAAGGAGGGATTCATGTCTTTAGGGGAGGTGACTATGGCAATGAGCTTGGAGTTGGAGCCCACCCAAAGGGTAAGTACACAATTTCACTATGAAAATATACCATGTTGCCACCTTTTTTTTAATTGTATTTGTTTATTTTGGATAAATGGACAATATTGTGTTTCTTGTTGTTGCTACTTGTATTTTCTGATGCAACTAGATAGATTTGTGTTTGATGAAATATGTTGTTATACTTGAGATTCTTCTATTGTTAGCTTGTGATGGGTTGAAGGGTTAGTTTGTTAAGTCCTTTTGCCTTACCGAGTTTTTTTTTCTTTTATTAGTTTCTTGTTTCAGGCATAATTTTGGCGCCTTGCATATCCAATTCCTGAAATTATGGTCATATTTTTGTCTTCTCATGAGACAGACATGCTTGTATTACTTTTGTCATCTCATGTTGCGTAGGAAATTGGTTGAGTTTGTATTGTAGCACCCCATTTTCCTTAATCATGTCTGGTAATTTTTAGTCAATCAGTTCATCAACTATGCCTGGTAATTATGTGAATCATTTGTATCCTTGTCCATTTCATTTTAGTACTAACTTAAATTATCTAGGTGTTGTCGTTGATTGAATGTTTTTATGTCCTAAAATTAGATTATGATGAATTTGGCCGAGAAGAGTTCACGTTCGGGAACAAGCAGAACCTCAATGGAAATGAAGGGCCGGTGCTATCGAAGATTGGCTCCACAACCGAGCTCCGTCCAAAGATTGCTCAAGAAGAGATCAAAGCTACTGCACTGCCACCTGCTAGTGTTATGACCAGGCTCATTTTGATTATGGTGTGGCGAAAACTTATTAGGAACCCGAACACTTACTCCAGCATCATCGGCCTCACTTGGTCATTAGTTTCATTCAAGTATGAGTATACCCAAAATTACCTTAATTTGTATGTCATTGGCTATAGTTAGACTTGTGACTAATCCTAATTGTTGCAGGTGGAATGTTCAAATGCCTGCGATTATAGCCAAATCAATATCGATTCTTTCTGATGCTGGCCTTGGAATGGCAATGTTTAGTCTTGGTATGTTCGTGATATTATCAATTACTAATCCTTTCATGGACTTACCTTCATGTTTATAGGAAAATGTTAGTGTTTTGAACTTATTCTCTACATGTAAACTGCAGGTTTGTTCATGGCATTGTCACCTAGAATCATTGCCTGTGGGAATACAGTTGCTGCTTTTTCAATGGGTGTGAGATTCCTCACTGGTCCTGCAGTCATGGCTGCTGCCTCCATTGCTGTTGGTCTCCGAGGCGTGCTTTTGCATATTGCTATTGTTCAGGTAAAAGACTGTTGATTGTGAAAACTATATACAACAACAATATCAACCCAGTAATAATCCCACTAGTGGGATCTGGGGAAGGTAGAGTGTACGCTGACCTTACCCCTACCCGTGGGTAGAGAGGCCGTTTCCGGGAGACCCTCGGCATTGTGAAAACTATATACTGAATTGAAAAATAACAGGCTATATTGCCACCATTCATATATGACTGATAAAATTTTATCATTTTTTTTCAGGCAGCTCTACCTCAGGGAATTGTGCCATTTGTCTTTGCCAAGGAATATGGTGTCCATCCTGCTATATTGAGCACAGGGTGAGGCCTCAAACAACTACCTATTTTATCAAGAAATGCAGAAAAATAACATTTTTTATTGTAAAAAATGTTGTCGAGTATTTTGGTTTTTAAATGTCTCTTAAATGTTGTTGATAATTGTAGGGTTATATTTGGGATGTTGGTAGCTCTTCCTATCACTTTGGTCTACTACATTTTGTTGGGGCTTTGAAGATCAAGCATTAATCTGCTCAAGTTTTTGTAAAGGAAAAGTTAAAGACCCTTTTGCCATAGGGTTTTTTGGCTTTTAACAGGATATGAATTCTGATCAGAAAGTGAAAAAGAAAGAGGGAGAGACAAGAATGAAAGCAAAAGTGGAATTGTGAATGGTTCATTGTTGGGTACCACAGCCAATAGAGGAATTGTAGTGGGAATTCTTTTGTTGTCTCTTTGTCCTCTCTTCCACTTTTGAACTTTGTGCTATTCTACTAGGCCTACATGTCTTTTGTTCTTTTCCATCAAGAAAGTTAAACTTCATTTTCTGCCTTCTAACTTTTGAAGGTTTCAAAAAGATACTACTAACCTAAACATTTCTGTGGGAAATGGGATGCTTTTTCTTATTTTTTTTCTTTCGCATGGTTAATGTGCTTGTTAAGTGGAAAAAAATATTAAAGACATTATTTCCTCCGGTCCATAATAAGTGACCAATTATGGAAATACTAAATTCTAGATAAAAATAGTTAGTGTGACTAAATTATCTTTAATTAAATGTTGTAGTATAGTTAATCTGAGGAGTACAAGACTTTTTAGGGATACGTACATAAGGGTGATTTTGAAAAAACAAATTGAATTTTTTCTTGATTATATAAATGGATACTTATTTTAGACCAAAATAAAAAAAAAATTGGTCACTTATTGTGACTAAAGGGAGTACTTTTTAAGTGTTCAGTGTGCTTGTTTGGTTGCTTTTTCACTCACCATCAAAATCTTGATTAAATTATGAAAACTTCGATTCTATAATATTTTCCAATGCAGTTATCATTCCTTTTATTTAAAAAATGCAAAAGAAACTTTCAAATTTTCCCTTTACCTTCTCTTCCCTACCTTACCAACTTGCAAGTATAGCTAACATTTATTGAGCTTTTCACTGTAAAGCATTACTCTTCACGGTCCAAAAGAAGTGAGTTTTTGGCATTTTTCTTGTGGTCCAAAAAAGTGATTTTTTCAGATTTCAAGAATGTATTAATTATTTTTTTCCTACATTGTCCTTGGAGTAAATAGTGTTGGAATATGTGTTACGAGTGTTTATGTGAGATAGTAAAGGTTAATATGGTCAATTCTATTGCTAATTAATGCTAAAAGGTGGACTTCTTAATCTGTGTGAAAACATTCAAAAAATCACTTATTTTGGACCGGAGGGAGTAGTATATTTTGCTTTTCATAATGGCAAGGTATACATGAACCCAAAAAGAGAATTAAATGCACGGAAAATTTTATTTTGTATCTCATATAATTGACACTAGTTGTATGAGGTATCTTTTTTGTCTCACAGTTTTGTAGATCCAGAAGTGTAAGATTCGGGTCCACAAATTTGTGAGACAAAAAGGAGTTTCACGCTCACACAACTAATGTAGTTGTGTGAGACACACAATAAAACTTCTCTGTGAACACAACAAAAGAATTAGGAGACTGAAGCTAAGTGAGAAAATAATTTTGAAAATGGAGAACTTTGATATAAAATATTTTATTATTCGGGACTATTTAAATTAGTTGGATAAATATATAGTGAAATCGTAAAAAAAGGTCGTTGAACCTGCATGGTCACTATCATAATTGTTTGTCACTTTTTCTCCACTCCCAATTTTCTTCCAGTCCCAGTGAATCTAGAGTTTCAGGATTTTCTCAGAAAAATTTAATTTTGGAGGCTCTGAGTTCTGAATTATATTTACATAAGTTGAAGAAGCAGAGATAAAATCCTATGTGCATTTAATTCTGTTTTTGGTTCTTCTCTACCTCTTATTCGTAGTTTGTAGAGCCCGTAGACATTAAATAGTCCTATGTTTCCAAACAAGTGAACAACCTCTGTTTTCTTGACAGTACAAGTAATTGCTTGCACTAAATTACAACAACTGTGTCCCAACAACTAGCAACTAGGACCAGAAGTAATTGTAACTGCCCAACCTCATACTTCTATTAATATCGTTCAATGGCTTGCATTTCACTATTGTTTACCCGTAAAACGGTATATTTGAATTTATAACGTGGTTTATAGACAAACGAATCGATTTGATCTAAAAATGATAAAGAAATACAACAAAAAATAAGATTAACAACTGAAATTAAAAAATATAACGAGCCTGGCTCTGAACTTGGTCTCTTCGAGAGCAGAAATGAAAGCAATGATAGAGCGATGATAAAACTATTAGATTAATTATAAAATAATGAAGTACAGTTTTGTGTGCAGAATATTTCATGTCCATTACAAGAGTTGTCAATATGATGTTTATAGCTATCTTTAGGGGGGGCAAGATCCTACAATCAAGCTCTTCTTGAATGAGAATAAATATGTATTGATGGTTGCATAGCGACTGGTTGTGAATGCAAATATTCTCTGTAACGACTGCTCATTAAATGTTATCCGATGTCAAGCCTTTGAGTCATTACCAACGATTGTGCTTCCTTCGAAATCCATCCTATACTAGTTACGCACTTCGTAACCGATGCTGATTATTCGTCGACACAACTTTTGTCTGTTCTCTGTTCCACGTATCACCTCGCTATTTAGCCACTTGTAATCAACCAATTTCACCCCATACTGATAGTCCTCCTACTTTCTGGTGCCGCAACTCATTGTTGCCGAGAAGTAGATGAGTATTCCTTTCTTGGCGGGAAAGTTTCTAAACGGTCTCTAACATTTGACAAGACACATGTCTTCGCATTTAATACTTCGAACACGTGTTGTCTCGTGATTCATCAAGTATTTTTGCCGAGTTTCAAGGTAATCATGACCACGATTTTTGCCGTCTATATCTTCTTCACTACTTATCATTTTTACTTCTTCATTTTTACTACTCTTACAATCCCTTTCTTTATTTGAATTTCCTTAGAGCTTTTCTACAACCTTCAACTTTCATAGTAAGAAAATCTTTTCCTATCTTTTACTACCATATCTTCTTACACTGCTCCCTTCGGAAACACTGGTCTTTTCTTTAGTGGAGGCACGAAGAAAAACAAAGCCAGGGAGGTTGATGTTGAGTCTGATCCTCCAACTGTTAACACCATCATACCACTCCATCTCAGCATTGCAAATGATTTTCAAGAACAACCCCCTTCTGCAACTTCTCAAAGCCACCGGTTTTGGCCATTTCGCAGGTACCCCTCCTCCATTCGTCCTTCTAGTATCCCTACTGTGGGCTGCAACTTCCCCAATGTTGAAATTCTCTCCCCAGATATGGCAGAGCGAGTTACTTACTCCAGGGAGGGGTTTACGTATGTCTATACATATCCTTTTACTTTGGGTCCCTTCTCTTGGGGGTCGAGTGAAGGGCTCGACCCAATAATTTTAGAATTTTGCCACTACTACTAGGTTTGCTTAGCACAAGTGGGGCCATCGATATGGCGCATGGTGGCTTGCCTTCGTCAGCTGTGCAGTGAGACCAAGAAAACCCCGACTCTTGCTCATATGATGATCCTCTACTCCTCCAAGATTTTCCACAGGGGAGTGTTAAACATCAGCAATTGACTACGCTCTTCTAACCAGTGTATACGATGACAACAATCGTGGATGGATGGAACGTTAATCATTATTGCTAATAGGGACATTATCTCGACCACAACTCCAGCTTTCCTTGAGTCATGGAATATTTTCTGTATGTCTTCGTTTATTTGCTTCCTTTCTCCGTAAAAAAGGTAATTTCCTGTTTTGCTATTTTTTTCTTTTCCGCCATCCTTCATTTCAGCTACCTTCTGGGAACTACCACGGGAGCACGAGCCGGACCAATGGGTTCAGAAAATTCTGGATATTACAACTCCGGAGTCTCGTCGGTTGAAAGAAGTGGCTCCCAAATACGGGTGAGGAGCTAAAAACCATGGTGAGTAAAATTTCTTTCTTCTCCTTCTCTTTTTTTCATCTCACTAGTTAAAGAGCTACTTACTTAACCATCTTTTCGCCTGTGTAAGGCTCCCAAGGGGTTCCGTCACCTGCACCGATGTCGACATACTAGATGTCTCTAAGGAGGCCAGGAGGGTGTTGCGAAATATTGCCCTTGCCCGAAGCAGAGCTCATGGATCTGCCCGAGCCGCTGGTGAGTGTGCCTCCTCTCGGAGTCCCCAGTCTAAGAATAAGAAACCGAAGAGAAGACGTTCTTTCTTGGCCGGGACTCAGGAGAAGAGAATAAAGAAAACACCAATTGAGCTGGCCACAATCACAGTGGTCCTCGATGATGAAGGAGAAGCCACTGATGAAGAGGCTTCCATTCAAAGGAGAATATCTTCATCATCTCAACCGGATGCTCAGTCGGGGGAGCTCCAAAATCCTTCATCAGAGGATGTTCAGGTGCTTTGGGGGGAGATGGGTTTAGTTGAAAATTCTGATTCCCATTTTTCGATCCATGCCAATGCTCCCGGTTTGGGGAGTTCGGCCCCTGATCGTATCACCGACGACTGAGCCGGCCTCAACTGCTGCCCCCTCCATACCGGCTACCTCTTCACCATCTACATCAATAGCTTCCTACATATCAACACCCATTATTCCTTCTGCACCGATACTTACCGCATCCCCTCCGCGTGCCCCAGCTGCTCAAGAAAGGAATGATTCTCCCCCTCGGTCTCCCGACCACATGAACTTGGGGAACAATTACTTAACACTTTCCCAAGATCGCCAAGAGAGGCGAAGTGCCACTCTTTCGATTTCGAAAAAGTGTTATATTTTATCCAAGCCGTTGGAGCTTTCTAATTATCTAATGTCGCTGGCTTTAGAGAAGGATTAGAAAAAGATGGGCTCCCTTTTTAGGGAGTGCCTGATAAATAATAGCATGCACATTGCGGCACAGGTATCATCCTAATTTCATTCTATCTTCTTTACCGTTTACATGTTGCCATGATAACCTTAACTTTAACCTTTTTATGCTAACCTCCTTGCTTTTGAGGGCCTATCCCAAGAATTTTTCCTAAACTCCATAGCCTCTGGAAGATAAGTACAGAAGTCTCTGTACCGATCCTCCAGACTCTACTAAGCTTGCTCATTACTCGTGAGACCTAGGCAACCTAATACTCTGATACCAGCTTGTCACAACCCGAAATTCCCACCCTCAGGACCGTGATCACACCTAATATTTTACTTACTAGGCAAGACAACGTTAGCTATATCTATTAACCATTTTTAACAATTTCCAAATTTAACGGCAACACTAATATTGAACAGTCTCAAATAAGATAATAAACTAATAAATGACGAAATTCGATTACAAATCTCAAAACTGTTATCACGAATACATGAACGTCTAGAATACTAATGATAATGGTCTGAAAAAAACATAACTGTCCGAAACAAGATAAACAGCTAAAAGGATGTAGAAGTGACTTTGGGGATGCAAACACCGTGCAACTATACCTCAAGTCTCCTCTGAATAGCTGGATCCGAGCAAGTCTACTGAACACCGCTGGGACCGACTCTGGTATCTGCACAAGAAGTGAAGAATATAGTATGAGTATAACCGACCACATGTACTTTGTAAGTACCGAGCCTAACCTCGACGAAGTAGTGACAAGGCTAAGGCGGGTCACTTACAATAACCTGTATGCAATAATAATAAGAAAAGAAAAGACAGGAATGGAAGTAAGGCAGTTAATTCATAACAACGAACTCAATCCAACTAACAGAGAGTCCAAAATAACATGTCATATAGACTCATCTCAATTACCAGGGCAAAACCAACAGTCACAACAAATATAACTTCATACAATCCGTTGCGGCGCACAATCCGATCCCACCATATCATCATCTGTCAATATCATAATCCGTCATTATTATGCCATTTCAATTCATTAAATTTCAATTCCCGTTGCGACATGCAAACCGCTCCCGAAACAATTTCAAGCAACAATATCAATTCAATAACCAAAAATCACAAGGAGTTCTACATTAAGAGAGTAAATATACGAAGCAATGGAGGATAACATGATAATCAAAGAAGCTCGAACAACTCGGATGCCTCAGCTTTACGAACTCCACGATATCTATCTGTTTAACAAGTCATGCAAAAGAAACTACATAATTAAAGACAACAATTATCACAAAACTACAAGACAAGCAAGACATAGGACAATTTAGATATGCAAGGAAAACAATTAGAGGCAGGTAGCAATTAAGCATAAAATTATGGAAGGGACGGACAATCTAATACAAGTATAGCTAAATGACAAGTAACAATTATGGCATGGAAGTCAAATAAGCATTTACCAATTACGGCATGTAACAAGATATACAATGAAATAAGGAAAGCATGAAAACAAGTAATGCAATGGCGCATTTACACTCATCACCTCGCATATACGCCGTTTCTCATATAATGCATATAACAAGAAGTTCAAGGGTCCCTAATTCTCTTAAATCAAGGTTAGACCCAATACTTACCTCACTCCGCGATCAACTTAAAGCTCAACCACGGCCTTCCATTTCCAACAAGCCTGTAAACCAACAAAATCTAGCAAATTATTGATCAAATGATTCAAAATAAGCTTTAGAAACTACCCACGAATGAAAGAGGTTCAATTTAGATTGTCGCGCCCCTTTTTCTCGCGAAATTGAGTTTCGACGTTGACAACTCTTTTAAGGAAGGATTTTAAAAGAGAGAGTTGCCACCTAACGGGTTAAGGTGCGTTAGGGAACCTATTTGTAGATAACTCTGTTTAACTAGTTTGCGTCATCAAAGATCGGGTAAGGGCTCGAAATTACCTCGAAGAGAAGGTGTTAGGCACTCTTCGAGGTCCACAACTGTGGGTCCCGGCCGAACTCAATTATGTGAATTATAGCCCGTTTGGCCAAGCTTCTAAAATCAGCTTATTTTGAGAAGTGCTTTTCTCAAAAGTACTTTTAAAAAAGTGCTTTTGGTGAGAAATAGTTTGTGTTTGGCTAATTAATTAGAAAATCACTTTTGAGCAGTAATTATTGTTTGGCTAAGCTTTTGAAAACTGCTTCTAAGTGTATTTTTCTCAAAAGTGCTTCTCAGAAAAGTGCTTTTGGAGAGAAGCTACTTTTTTCTGCTTCTCCAAAATTGCTTCTGCTTCTGCTTCTCCTCAAAAGCACTTTTTTTCCTTCCAAAAGCTTGGCCAAACACCTCAAATTTTGGCCAAAAGCGCTTTTGGCCCAAAAAAAAAGCTTGGCCAAACAGGCTATTAGTCAGATAAAGAAGCGAGGGAATTATTTAACAGGGTTGGGGGGTCCTAAGTTTTTTAGCCTAAAGGATCACCCCGTGCGACACAAATAATACTTTGTAACTCCCACAAGACGGGGTGTTACTCATATTATTCAGCGGGCACAGACTCTCATCTCCTGCTACCCGATTACTATCTTTAAGTTATTTACCTAAAGCGCTCTAATCATTTCTAGCTCGTATTCTATGCGTGCACTACCCGTCCCTTACCTATGGTCCTGGAGGCATTGGGACCTCTATTTTGGATGGTTCTAGACTCAACTTAAGTTGCTCAAAATTGTAAAACTAGGCGACATACAAAATAAGTTGGACTTTTCATGCAAGAGCAGATAAAGGCTCAATTTAGCCTCCACACATTAGGCATCAAATGCACGCAAACAGATCAGCATATCGATAATTTTAATAGTTAAGGTTGTTAGGTCCTATAGACATGATCTCTATGTGATTTTGGATTTTAATTATGCTGGCAGTCTATGAGAAATAATTTCTAGGTGACTATGTAATTGCTTACTGATTACAATTTAAAGCATTTGAACCTATAGGCATGTTATCTAGGTGGCTTACTCATCAGTTGACAGTAGTGACAACAAAATGCTCAGAATTATTTAGTTACTCCTATAGGCATGCTTTCTAGCGGCATTTAGCGAGACGCTATGCAAAGTTCCAATTATAGTATCTGGCACAAATAATAATTATCCCTATAGGCATGAGTTCTACCCTTGGTGATTGAAACTGCCATCGGCTCTTATAGACATGCATATGAACTAAGCGAGTGTGATAATTAATTGGACATGATTTCTGAAGAAGCAGATTTGAACATGTTGTAATGTAAGTTGAATTTAGTTATTGTATTTCCTATAGGCATGGTATCTGATCACGTAACAGCAAAGTAGAAAGGATGTTCACAGAACCTACTTGAGCCAAAGTAAAATCCCTATAGACGGATTATCTATCATGCAACATAGTGAACATCTAGACAAGTTTTCAGCACACAATTAGCAGAACATTTCTTCGTGTAAAGTAAAACCTATAGGCAGGTTATCTAACAAGAATAGTGAACACCTATAGACATGTTATCTAACATATAATAGCAGAAAAGACCTATAGGCAGGTTATCTAACACAATAGCAGAACGGGCCAAACAAACACCTATAGGCAGGATTTTTACCCATTCTCATGCAAACGTTAAAATTAAACCCAGTTTTCCCAATTCACTATTGTCCCAATCATTATTATAAATAATTATTACAGACCACAATCGAATGAATGAATTACAAAGTATATAAACTATAGGAAGCCTGCAGCAGACCCAAATGCACCTGGACAAACCAGGCCTTCAACTCGCAGCATCTCCAAAGCCCATGTTCATAGGTACAACATGACCAATAATGAGTGATTCACCCATATTTCAAAGATAAGCATACAAAACTCAAATCTCTAGTGTGTCAGAGTTCCCAAGGGCTTCAAGAACCCAGGGCAGTGCTCACACTAGAGAAGAATGATCAGAACAGTTCAAGGAAAACTATAGACCAAATCCTGGTGCGTCAGAGTTCACGAGGGTGTCATAGGAACCCTGAGCAGTGCTCACACCAGGAAGGCCAGGGGACAATGCCTAGATTGCTTTGGCTTTCAGCGAGCAGAGAATTAGAATTCAGAAGAGTGCACGACAGGATTGGGAAGCATATTTAAGGATAGAATCACACATAGAATAGAGAAACACATTGAAACTAAGCAGACTTGAAACTAACAAGTATGAAAATAAACAAAGGCAAAAACTGATAATGACCAACTCATGAGCATGCTTTCATGAAAGACAGTACAGAATTCAGATTAGGACAAATCATAGAAAAGGGGTTCATCGGTCAATTAATGAGTCAAGAAGCATATTAGTTATCAACTAAAGCTAATAAAGAGGTTATAGGTGGAGAATATAGAATCAGATAACATGTAAACAAATTTAACAACAGACTAAGGTGTACATCATGAACTAGTTTTTTGGGAAAGGTATCAAAACGTACTTAATATTAAAAGACAATCTTAAGTTACGCATAATTAAGCAGATTCCATCAATTAATCTACTGAGTTAAACATGTCTAGAATACAAAAAGCAACCAATCAATTAGCAGTAACATATTGAATGAGTAACAAAGTAGAAAAAGAGCTTCAACAACTTACTAGTTCAGATGAAACAGAAAGAAGTTTAGTAATGCAGCAATGATTATCAACAGCACCAAACAATAGAAGATTTCTGGCCTTGGCTTCCAGCCGGCCAGGTGTTGATACCCAATTTTTTCCTATATATTTTATATGCATAAATACCTTCAAAATAGCATATGTATGCATATATAAGCATACACAAGGTTTTTGTTATTTTTTCCCATAATTTTAAGGGTTTAAGTTGACTTATTTTCTCCCCTTTTTATCCATAAAATCCCCAATAACTATTTCCAAAATTATTGTTTTGATAATTCATTTATTTAAATTCTATACTTATGCCAAAATATGGATAATGTAATTTTTATGTATTCTTACAATTATATTTAGTATTTTTAAGCTAAATTGCATGTAATTATTAGCCCTTTTTAAGATATAATTATATTTTATGTGTAAAATTCACCCCTATATTTTTAAAACGTTAATTATATATTTTAAATCATTTTGGCACCTTGAATTATTTTTCTAGAAATTGCTTATAATTTATTAAAATTAAATTAGGGAAAAACTGGCTATTTAATAACAGCCAAATTTGGCTTTCAATTATAGCCAAATCGGACCCCAATCCCAGCCCAATTTTATACTTAATACCCCGACCCAGATCCAATTACCCACTACCCGACCCAAGCTATTTTAAATCCTGGCTGTTGATCTTTTGGATCAACGGCCCTCAATTCTCCTTTCCTTTTTAATTTCCAAACGACCCCTAACCCTACTCACTTTCCAAATCCCCGCCGCCCTCAGATGCTCTCATCTTCTCTCCTCTCTCAAACCTAACCCTAGATTCCGTCAAATGCCTCCTTCTCCGGTCATCTCCGGCGACCATCCTTTCAACCCAAGCCTCCAATGAGTCTCTCATCGCCTTGCTCATCATCTCTAAGACCTTAAAGGGTCCCGGGCCGTGCCGATTTGGACTTAGGGTTTCTGTTTCTGTTATTTATGGCTTCTCCGGTGTGATTTTGGGCAAAATCACACCTTATATGTTACGATCGCTGAAGTCTGCAACAGGTTCTTTCGATTTCTGTTTGGGTTTCCCTTTGAAACCCTAACTCTCTTCTGAATCTCTCAGATCTGTGTTATTTTTACACTTTAGGCCTGTTTCCTTCTATGATTTGCTTATTCTCGAGCTTCTTCTGAAAGATCCTCCACTTTAAACCGTCTTTACTTTCTTTTAAAAACTAGGGTTTCTCGGGGATCCTTTTACGCTTGTTTTAATCGATTTTCTTATGATTAAACCTTTTTCCTAGCTTATTTTTGACCAATTTTATGGTCCAACTATTTTTTTAAACTCGACTCTATTAAAGCCCTAATTTTTTAGATTTTCTTTGCTTTTTTTTTTTTAAGCAAATCCATTAGGCAAGTGCCTAGGGCTACTTTTATTAATAATGATAAAAAGAAAAAGAAACCACATAGGAAGAGTACAAATAAGGGGGACAATAGCACCAATAGTGTTGCCTCTATGCCTTGGCTATATAATCACTCCTCTGCGTCTCACATTGCCCTTATGGCAGCCTCATGTAGAGGAATCATGGTGTAGCTGCCGGCAAAGTCTCACGAGGGCATATAATCTCATAGCCATTTGGATATTTTTCCAAAGGCATAGGACTGGAGCAACACAAACTGGGCTAAACCTTACCTTACTAATCCTATTGAGGCAAAGAAAAAGCCTCAACTATGTGTTAGCATGATTTTCTATGTTTGCTATGGTTCTATGTGTTATCATGATTTTCTTTGCCTTGGTTCTGTGTGTCAGCATGATTCTCTTTGCCTTGGTTCTATGTGTTAGCCTGTTTATTTGATTCTTGTTGATCTCTCGTGGTCACCAGGCTTCGAATGTGTTTACTGAATTCCTAGCCTACTTATGTCACTTCTGTGTGACCATTCTCACTTTGTTTGTTTATCTCGTGCTTTTTGCTGTCAATATGGCTAACCTTGCCCTTTGCTACGTCTGTTGAGCTGCTCTATTTATATGTTGAACATACAGAATCATGACCCCCTCTTGATTGATTCTGATTTCCTTAATTGATGGAGATTGAAAGATTTTCTTTTAAAGCCTTACAAGCTTTACCCCGTCTGTTTAAGCTGTCTGATTTCCTTGCCATTTTTGCTATGATACTTATTTCTACTGAGTTGTGTCCTTAATTAAGGCTTTATGAATTTTGTCCTAATCGGCTACTCTATGCTTATTGAACCTTGACTCCTTCCTTATTTAGTCATGCACCGATGTTTCTTCTTGCCTTATCTGATATTGAATCTCCCCGTTTGATTTGATTCCCTTAGCTTAAGGGAGTACTTCCTTGATTCTCTAATTGATTGATTCTGAGTTCTTAAATTAGTATACTATTATGATTTTTACCTTATTTCACTACCTACTTTCAACTATAAATACCCTAAGTCTTTCATTAACAAAACACGGGTTTTCAAAAACTACCTCTCTTACTAGAAAATCTCTGCTCTCCCTCTCTCTTGTGCTACTTGCTACTGTTAGCCGGCTGAAAGCCAAGTCTAATCATCTGTGCTCTTTGGTTCTTTCATTCTGCTTACTTCCACCTTCACTGGTATGTCCTAGTTTTGATTTAAAGCTCCAACAACAATATGCTTCTCTTATTGTTTCAGTTTCTTTTATTCCTAGTTTGCTTCTACTTGTGGTTCTGTTGTGGAACTTGTAGTTAAGTTGCCTTATCAGCATGTTATTATGTCTCCCTTTCGCTTTGGATTAATGTATCCCCTTATGTGTGTTTCAAAGCATGCTTTGTCAATTGTCTTTTACTTCTTGTGTGCTTACCATCCCATGAATCCCCAAATCCTTATCACCCTTTCTATGTGTTTGTATTTCTCCTGACTGGTGTGTGATTATGCAAGAGTCAACTATCTCTGAGCATGTCCAAACCAGTCTTAAGATCTTTGCTGGATGGTGCAGCCAAATGTCTATGTATCCCCAGCCCCTTGACCCCTGCATGACTACTGAATTCCGCAAACTAGCTGTGTGTGTTCTTTTCTTAAGGTGTTTAAGCTTGTTTACTACTCCAACCTCTTTTCAAACAATCTTTGTTGCTTTACTGATTGCTTTCAAAACAGACTTTCCAATATAGTCTTTAATAACCCCTTTTCAACTTGTGTCCTGCACTTCCACTTTACTCTTAGTCAATAAGTTCTGCCCCCTCTAGTATGTGTACTGCCTTGGGATCCTCTTGAGAGCCCTATGAACTCTGGCATACTGAGGCTGGCCTTTCCACACTGCACTAGTTCAATTCTTGGTTGCTAAGTCTAGGTGTAAGCATTGCCCGGGGTTCTTGAGGCCCTTAGGGAACTTTGATGCACCTAGACTCTAGTTTGTCTATGGAATTGAGGCTCATGAGACCATTGGAGGCTTTGGGAAACTTGAGCCTAATTGTAGGCTTCCTATAGAATAGCTTCTTGATTTTCTATTTCATTTATGTAATTCATTCATCAGTTTGTAATAATTTGTAAACAGACACTTGGGGATATTTAGTAAAGGGGTGGGTAGATGTATACTTTGGGGTAATATGGGTAGAAATCCTGCTCTTAGGATTTTACTTTTTTTTTTCTTCAAATCTGCCTGTTTTACTCAATAGAAAGCATGTTCATAGGGTTTTTGATTGAATTTGATCGCTTTTGCATAATAGATATCATGCCTATAGGATCTCATTTCTAATTTTGTTTGCATCAAATAGAAATCATGCCTATAAGGTTTCACTTCCAATGTCGTTTGCATCAGATAGAGACCATGTCCATAAGATTCTGCATTTGTCATGTTAGAGACCATGTTTCTAGGTTCCAAGCCATCATGTCTTAAATCAATCCAAGTATAGATATCATGCCTATAGGACTTAATTACGAGTCAGTTCTAATGAGTCTTTCCTCATGTTACTGCAAATTGACCAAAACCAGTAATACGCCTAGGTACCATGCCTATAGGGATTTCTATTCGCAACTATGTCTGATAATCCAATTAGCCTAATAAATCAATTTCATTTCGCCTAGTTTATTTCTTAAAACTGGTCTTATTAAGTGTCAACATTTCCTAAAACCAGTCCCTTCATAATTACTTTAATCTCATTAGATATCCTGCCTATAGGTATTAAAAGGGTCTATTTCGAAAACCTGTTTGTTTCTGCATTAATATAGACACAGTACTGCATATAGGCGAGCTTTAGGGCTTTTTCAAAGACCACTTTCCCTTGAAGCTCTTTCTCCGGCGTTTAATGTTTCTGATTCTAATAACTTTTAAAAGAATCCCTAGGCAGCTACTAGGTTACAACTTCTGAGTAATAAGTTTGTTCTGTTTCTGCACATTCACTTAGAGATCCTGCTTTAGGACTTTAAAGACCTTAATTGTGCTTGAGACGTGCTGCTTGTGTGTATGTTTAAGGAGGGAACTGTGAGCCTCGTAATTGCTCCCATTATGTGAAAGTCCTAAATGTTTTGACTGTCGCCTTAGAATTTTTGCCCTTTAAAACCTTAGGGCTACGTCTAGAACCACCTATAGGTAGAGGTCCTAACTCCCTCCAGGACCATTGAGAAGGGACGGGTAGCAGCACGCAATAGAGATCGCTGACCAACACTCGCTTTGCATGACCAATAAGGGGATGGGAAGGGTAGACATGGATATGATGACCGGTGCGCTAATGCCACGCGTAGCCCCTTTTTAAGGAGTGATTATCGGGCATTGTACTGATGTGATCCTATAGGCTAACCAACCTAGGATCTCCCTCTCCCCCCAAACCCTCTTTGCTCGAAACTTTATTTTTCCCTTTTTGTTTTACAACCTGTTTAAATTCTTATTTTATACAATGCCCAACATGCTCTATTTGCTATCATTCGCTTTAATTGTTTGTTTATGGACTAATTTGTAAATATAAGTTCGGCCGGGACCCACAGTTGTGGACCAAGAGGGGTGCCTAACACCTTCCCCTCGAGGTTACTTTGAGCCCTTACTCTAATCTCTGGTAATGCAAACCAACCCAAGAGTTAATTACTCTAGGTGCCCCTACGCACCTTAAATCGTTAGGTGGCGACTCTTCAAAAACCCAATTCCCAAAAGGAAATGAGTCATTACACCCCATGAATGTCGAAACCCGGACTTTCTCCCTGCGGAGGAAAAAGGGGGCTCGACAGCATGGCGACTCTGCTGGGGATATCTTTAGGCTCTTACCATAACGAGCTTATGAATTAGTCCAAGCATGCCTTATCCCGTACCCTTCTCCCTTGTTTGAATTTGACTGTCTATTTTGAGCATTCATGATTCCTTTATTACCCGGAAAACTGACTTGTCTCCTTGTTTTTCTTTCTCTGTAATTGTCTTTTCAATTATTTAAATGCTGTATTTATTTCTTCCTACGTGAAAGTACTTGCCTACATGTCATTAACTGCTGCATAAATCATGCTCCGCATCATATTCCACTCGTGCATATCAAATCCTATAGCAACGCTTTAATGAGTGGTTGCGCTCTTCCTATTTACTACCCTTAAATTCGGAAAGGCTTATTTGCAGTAAAACTAGTCGATCAGCGGTGCAGTCGACGGTTCCATGCCTTCCCCCTCCAGTTGTTCGCTTGAGGGTACCGGTCTAAAACCTCATAGAAACCTTACTCTATTTAAATTGTACATGCATCATGGTCAAACCTAGTCGGGTCAGTTATGTTGTCCACATAATGATCCTTTAAGTTAAGCCTTATCCAAAGTCCATCGGGTTTTCCATAATCCCAACGGACGCAACCACGTTCTGTGCATTAATTTGGAGAACTAAATGCCGATATGCTAATCATAAATGTATAAATACTCGAGTCTGGTGGGGGTAAGGTCTAACCCTTTTGTTATGCAGGAAATGAGGCACGAGGTCTCCAGCTTCGGAATGGTTAACATACCCCCACTCTTGCTAGACTGGTGGAGGAATCTTCCATCGGATGATCAAATCAATGAATGGAAAGAAAGGGCCGTCAATACTAGCGAAAAGCTAGATTATCTGGAATACAACCTGTTAGAATTGGAAGGAAAAGTGAGGAAAAGAGTCAACGACTGCCAGAGCGCTGAGGGAAACGAAGAAGGACATCTGGCGAAGGCGTTCTTACTAATGAGCCTACGCGAGCTGGAGGATTTGATCAACGAGAACATTCAACCTGAGGAAGGTCCTTCTGAGACCAAATAGATTTAGGCTTACTCGCTTTCTAAATGTAATAAGGCCAAGTGCCAATAGTAACTCATTTTTTATTATCGTTTTGGGATTCGCCTGTTCTTACATTATGAAATGAAGCATTTATTGGCATTAAAAGTTCTCCAAATCTATTTGTCGATAGGCTTACCTCGGGCACAACGAGGCTCCCAAATTAGGACGCGAATTTATATTTCCGCAATATGTGTTTAAATACTGCAAACATTTCAGAATCCCCACTAACTTGTTACCTTTTTGTTTTGTGTATTTTTTTTTATTATTATTCCCATCCCCTTAGGTTGGTTCGATCATACTGGCCTCATCGGCGTATCACACCAGATCCAGAGGCCCTCCACTTCCTCCTCCTCCAACAACACAAAGAGTAGAGGAAAAGCAAAGATGGACGATTTAAGTGGAATCAGAAAGGAAAACGTTGAGAACGCAGAGACCTTCGACGGTCGCAGTACTTCGGCCCCAAATGACTTGGTTTTGAGACTTGAACAAAGGATACTAGAACTACAAGGAGAACTTGAGCTGGTCCGTAATTTGGAAAATTTGTCACTCACCCTCAATGTCCCTGATATCCACCAACAGAACGCAAAGAACCCAACACCTCCTCAAAACACACAAAACCCACAGCCACAGAATCCTACTATACCAAATCACTACACAACTCCACCACAAAATATCAACCCATTGCCGATGCCAACTCCACCACAACAGCATCAACCAATTCAGTACCCGCCAGTCACCACTTACCACACTCCCCAAAATACACCACCACTCATTCCCGATCCACAAAACTCCACCAATGACCACCACTATACCCAAGTTCCTGGCACCCATCAGAGCAACCCCATATACGTGGAAACTATACCACAATCTACCCAACTAACTTCCTGTACACCAGAAACTACCAAAAAGGACCTGCTTATTAAAAACATGGCTGAAGAGCTTAAAAAGTTAACAAGCCGAGTTCAGGGTGTTGAAGGCGATAGAGGGATAGAGGGTTTGAACTATGAGGATCTGTGCATACAGCCCGATGTGGAACTGCCAGAAGGATACAAGCCTCCCAAGTTCGAAATGTTCGATGGCATAGGTGATCCCAGGGTTCATCTCAGGACTTATTGTGACAAACTTGTCGGGGTCGGGAAAGATGAAAAGATCTGAATGAAGCTCTTTATGAGGAGCCTTACTGGGGATGCGCTGTCTTGGTATATCAGCCAAAATCCCAAGAAATGGTCAAATTGGGTAAGCATGGCATTATACTTCATGGACCGGTTCAGGTTCAACACAGAGAATGCACCTGATGTCTTCTACATTCAGAATCTCAAGAAGAAACCCATTGAGACCTTCCGAGAATATGCTACTCGTTGGAGGTCGGAAGCCGCCAAGGTCAGGCCCGCTTTGGATGAAGAACAGATGAATAAATTCTTCGTCAGGGCACAGGACCCGCAATATTACGAGAGGCTGATGGTTATCGAAAATCACAAATTCTCTGACATCATCAAACTCAGAGAAAGGATTGAAGAAGGGATCAAGAGCGGAATGGTAACCAACTTCGAGTCTTTTCAAGCCACAAATAAAGCACTACAGTCAGGTGGCATATTGAAGAAGAGAGATGTTGGGGCAGTAATGGTAGCTCAGGGCCCGAAATCTCCACTTGTCTATCAAACACCTCCACCCACATACCAAACACCTCCACCCACATACCAAGCATCACCACCTACATATCAACCTTCATCCCCCAGATACTCCCAACCAGCCTCTGTCCATCACACATATAACTCCAACCATCCCACTTCCAATCACCACCTGCTCGTCAAAATTATCCAAGACCGTGACCAAACTTTGACCGCAAGCCACCCAGACAGTATACCGCCATTGCCGAGCCCATTGACCAATTATATGAAAGGTTAAAATCCGCCGGTTATGTAACTCCTATTGCCGCTGTGGCGTTAGAAAACCCATCCCAGTAGGTCAATCCGAACAAGACTTGTGCGTACCATTCCGGTATGAAAGGACACACCACAGCTGAGTGCCGGACATTGAAGGATAAGATTCAAACGTTAATTGACAACAAGGTCATACAAGCAAAGGAGGCCTCACCTAATGTCCGCAACAATCCCCTCCCTGATCATAGAGGTGACGTTGTACATATGATAGAAACAAATGAAGAATGGGACCCTGAAGGGTCGATCGGGCTTATTCGGGAGGGCGATGAATCTAAGGTTGCAGTCACACTTACTCGTATCGTGGTTCAGACTCAGGCGCTGATCGAGGTTGAGGTAACTACATCAGATCCATTCGAGGTAGAAGTGGCTCCGCCCGCTGCCACCCCCACTCCATTTGAAGTAGAAGTGGTCACACCTTTTACCACGACGGTGTACCACACCCCGATTCAACTCAAAAGCAATACCCTGGGATTATGTCGCTGAGGCTCGGCGAAAAGGGAAGGCCAAGGTAGAGGAATCTGACGTGGCACAAGGAATGACTAGGACTGGAAGAGTCTATACACCTGAACACCTAGGAGGTTCAAGTAAGGAAGCCACTACTAGGCAACCTATCATTGAGACTGGGCCAGATGACCTGTGGAGAAAAGTACAGGCGAAAGAGTATTCTGTCGTTGATCACCTGAACAAAGTCCCTGCTCAGATATCTATCCTGTCACTGTTGCAGAGTTCTGAGTCACACAAGAATGCCTTGATGAAAGTACTGAGCGAGGCTTATGTACCCAATAATATCACTGGTGGAGAAATGGCCAACATGGTCGGTCAAGTACTAGAAAGCCATAAGATCATCTTCCACGAGGATGAGCCGCCCGGGGGACGGAATCACAATTGAGCATTGCACACTACGGTACAGTTTGAAGACAAGTTCATCGCCAGGGTCCTGGTTGATGGAGGTTCCAGTCTGAATATTTGTCCACTAGACACCCTGAAAAGGTTGGGCAAAGGTTTCCATGAAATACGGACCGGAAGTATGAATGTGAAGGCTTTTGATGGGTCCCAGAGGGCCACGATCGGGGAAATCAACCTTTGCTTGCAGATGGGGCCAACTTGGTTCGACGTTGAGTTCCAAGTGCTTGACATACCAGCCTCATATAATATTTTGTTGGGCCGTCCATAGATCCATGCTGCTGGAGCCGTGCCTTCCACACTACATCGAGCCGTAAAATTCAAATGGAACCGTCAGGAGGTAATCATTCATGGAGACGGGAGTAACCCCATCTACACTAGTCAAACCATTCCGGACATTGGACATCGAAGAAGGCTAGGAGGGGAGACCTACCATCACATCGAATGGGTCAATGCTGTCGAAAAAGACAAATGGTGGAGTAACAAGATAGAAAGCATATTAGCATGGTCCGAATATGAACCCGGCAAAGGATTGGGAAAGAACCTCCAAGGCATCACCAAACCAATACAGCTGAAGAATCATGGTACTACCTTTGGGCTCGGATACCAGTACACATGGCAAGAATACAGGAATTGGTTGCCTCCATGGCGCGGACCATATTACCCTCTTGAGCAACCGGTACCCCGTTTGGAACAAGCTTTCCATCAGGCGGACATAATATGGGGAACTGCTGAAGAAGAAGCACTAGCTGGGCAGAAGGATCTGTTCTTGGAAGATAAGGATATGGACTGCAGTGCCATAATTGAGGAGGAGGAGGAAGAAGGCCTCACCATTCAGACGGTGGCGAAGGGAGCTGTTCTCAGAAACTGGACCGCCACACCATCCCGTGCCCGCAGAGTCCCTGGGTAGCTTGGCAGAATTTATTTCTATAGCCATTATAGGCATTTAAGATTTCTAGTAATTTTGTTTTAAGATTTCCTTGCTTCAAAATAAATGCTCGATTCATCGAGCGAAGCTTGTCTGAACCATTTTCTCAGTTTTAATCAAATGCATTTGTCCTTTATCATTATTCATTACTATTCTATACTTTTCCCTTCTACAGTGTTATTATTACTTTTCTTGATGAACCAGTGACTGTGACATGTAATGAGGCAACGCAACATGAGAATAGTGACTCAGAGGAAAAAGATGAGATACTCGAGGAAATTGTCAGAGAAGTTGGGAATTTTGAGAACAAGCCTAAGTCCAACCTGGACGAAACAGAAGCAGTAAATTTGGGAGACGCCGAGACCATCAAAGATACCCGCATCATCATTCACTTGTCGCCAACAGAGAAGGAAGAATACATCCATTTTCTAAAGGAATATGAGGACACTTTTGCATGGTCGTATGACGATATGACCTGTTTGAGCACATCTATAGTAGCTCACAAGTTGCCTACCAATCCCATGTGCCCACCAGTTAAGCAGAAACTCAGAAAATTCAAACCAGACATGAGTTTGAAGATCAATGAGGAAGTTACCAAGCAGATCAAAGCCAAGGTTCTAAGGGTGGTTGAGTACCCAAACTGGTTAGCTAACATTGTGCCAGTTCCGAAGAAAGACGGGAAGGTCCGAGTATGTGTTGATTATCGGGATTTAAACAGAGCAAGTCCCAAAGACGAGTTCCCGCTGCCAAACATACATATCCTGATCGATAACTGCGCCAAGCATGAACTCCAATCCTTTGTAGATTGCTTCGCAGGTTATCACCAGATCTGGATGGATGAAGAAGATGCCGAGAAGACAACTTTTATTACGCCTTGGGGTGTATATTGTTACAAGATGATGCCATTCGGCCTGAAGAATGCTGGGGCTACTTACATGAGAGCCATGACAACCATCTTCCATGATATGATACACAGAGAAATAGAGGTGTATGTGGATGACGTTATTATCAAATCCAAGAAGGCCGTAGATCACATAGCAGACTTAAGGAACTTCTTCGACAGGCTCAAGAGGTACAATTTGAAGTTGAACCCCGCAAAGTGTGCATTCGTGTTTCCTGCAGGAAAGTTATTGGGATTCATTGTCAGTCGCCGAGGGATCGAGCTAGATCCGACTAAAGTCAAAGCTATTCAGGAGTTACCACCGCCCAAAAGCAAAAAAGGACGTGATGAGCTTCTTGGGACGACTCAACTACATCAGTCGATTCATAGTGCAGTCCACCGTAATATGTGAACCCATCTTCAAAATGCTGAGGAAGGATGCCGAGACGAGTTGGACCGATGATTGTCAGAAAGCTTTTGACAAAATTAAGGAATACCTGTCCACACCGCCAGTATTGGTCCCGCTAGAACCAGTGCGACCTTTGCTACTCTGTCTATCTGTACTAGATGGAGCCTTCAGATGTGTTTTGGGACAACATGACGAGACAGGAAAAAGGAGCAAGCCATATATTACCTAAGTAAGAAATTCACACCTTATGAAGCACGGTATTCTCTGCTTGAACGCACCTGCCGTGCTTTGACCTGGACAGCCCAGAAGTCGAGGCATTATTTCTGTGCCTACACTACGTACCTCATATCCAGGATGGATCCTCTAAAGTACATATTTTAGAAGCCCATGCCTACGGGGAAGTTGGCTAAATGGCAGATACTACTGAGTGAGTTCGACATCGTCTATGTAACTCAAAAGGCAGTCAAGGGACAGGTATTGGCAGATCACCTCGCTGAAAATCTGGTGGGAGGAGAATACGAACCTTTGAAAACGTATTTTCCTGATGAAGAAGTATCATTCGTAGGAGAAGACATTACCGAAGCCTATGATGGTTGGAGGATGTTATTTGATGGAGCCGCGAATTTCAAAGGAGTAGGCATTGGGGCAGTTTTGGTATCAGAAACAGGTCAACATTATCCCGTATCTGCTAAACTCAGATTTCCCTGCACCAACAACATGGCAGAATATGAAGCCTGCATATTAGGGCTCAACATGGCAGTCGACACGAACATTCAGGAGTCGCTGGTGATCGGCGATTCAGATTTGCTTGTGCACCAGGTACAAGGAGAATGGGCTACCAAGAAATACAAGATATTACCATATCTGCACCATGTGCAGGAATTGAAAAGGAGGTTCACGAAGATAGAATTCCGACACGTGCCCAGAATTCAGAATGAGTTCGCATCATCAATGATACAGCATCCAGATAAGAACTATATTGATCCCATTCCGGTGAGGATCCATAATCAGCCAGCATATTGTGCTCATGTCGAGGAAGAAGTAGATGGAAAGCCGTGGTTCCATGACATCAAGGAGTACTTATCAAAAGGAGAATACTCGGAGCATGCAAATCACATTCAGAAACGCACACTCCGGAGATTGTCATATCACTTCTTCCACAGCGGAGGGAACTTGTACAGAAGAACTCCGAATTTAGGTTTGCTAAGGTGTGCCGATGCAAAGGAAGCTTCTAAGCTACTTGAGGACGTGCATGCTGGGACATGTGGTCCGCACATGAATGGTTTTGTTCTGGCCAAGAAGATACTCAGGGCAGGTTACTTTTGGATGACCATGGAGATGGATTGTATTCAGTATGTCCGCAAATGCTTTCAATGTCAAGTGCATGCCGACATGATAAAGGTGCCGCCAAATGAGCTCAATGCAACAAGCTCACCATGGCCATTCGCCGCCTGGGGAATGGATGTTATCGGTCCGATTGAGCCCACTGCTTCAAACGGACACCGGTTTATTCTGGTAGCCATTGATTACTTCACAAAATGGGTAGAAGCTGTATCTTACAAAGCTGTAACCAAGAAAGTCGTCGCAGATTTTGTCAAGAATTGTATTGTCTGCTGTTTCAGAGTTCCTGAGTCCATTATTACCGACAACGCCGCCAACCTCAACAGTGATCTGATGAAAGCTATATGTGAAACTTTCAAGATCAAGCACAAGAATTCCACCGCCTACAGACCTCAGGTGAATGGAGCCGTAGAAGCCGCCAACAAAAACATTAAGAAGATACTAAGGAAAATGGTAGAGAATCACAAGCAGTGGCATGAGAAGTTACCCTTTGCTCTGTTAGGGTACCGCATCACAGTTCGCACGTCAACCGAGGCAAACCCCTACATGCTGGTTTATGGTACCGAGGCTGTCATCCCAGCCGAGGTAGAGATTCCTTCCTTAAGAGTCATACAGGAAGCTGAACTCAGCGATGCGGAATGGATAAGAAGCCGCTATGAGCAATTGGCCCTTATCGATGGAAAGAGAATGAACGCAGTATTTCACGGCCAACTTTATCAGAACAGAATGTCCAGAGCTTTCAACAAAAGAGTCAAACCGAGACAGTTCGCACCAGGACAGTTGGTATTGAAGAAAATCTTCCTGCATCAAGATGAAGCCAAAGGGAAATTCTCTCCCAACTGGCAAGGTCCGTACATGGTTCAAAGGGTTTTGACAGAAGGAGCACTCATACTTACAGAAATGGACAGAGAAATCTGGCCAAAACCAATCAATTCAAACGCAATCAAGAGATAATATGCCTAGATTATTTCATATTTCTTTTCTGATGTAATTGAACTACGCTTGACCTGATTCCCGTTTAAGAGGGGATACGTAGGCAGCCTTATGGGTTTGGTCATATCATAATAAAATTTTCATTTCCCCCCCCCCCCAAATCAGAAATTGGGGCAGAATTTTGAGGAAGGTCCTAAAAATTCCGGGACAAGTCCAGCCAGCACCATCACATGACAGGAAGTCAGTCATTAGTCAAGAACCGGGGCAGAATTTTGAGAAAGATTCTCAAAATTCCGAGGAAGATTCAGCAAGGTGGAGATCATCTACCAAACTGGGGCAGAATTTTGAGGAGGACCCTCAAAATTCCAACATAAGAGAGCTGCAATGCCTTTGAAATGTGTCACAGTCGCTAGTTCATCAAAGTTACTTGATATATCAATACACTTCCAAAGCAATTCTATTTTTTTATCAATAAATGCATATTTTTCGAAAATTCTATTTTTACAACAGCCAAGTGATACCTAGGGGAATTCGAACGGGGCTTCCAGAGCGGAGCAAAGCAAGGCCGGCAGATGAAGCAAGAACCAACCTCCCCCATGAAACTTACGATTTTTCTTTGAACGCAGGCACATTTGACGATAGCATTCGTACACAAAGCAAATTCACCATCCATGCGGCCGTTAGACACAACCATGTCCTAGCTAAGATATATACTCCACTCTTATCTGTTATTTTCTCTTTGCATGGCGCCTTCTGCGATCAACCCGATGGAATCCTCGGGATCCCATTCATCCTCCACTTCAACCATATGAATACCCCCGCCCTTATGGTCCGGTAGAGGGTTGTTGCGGACATTTGGGGCGGGTTCCTTTTCCACATAATCTTATTATCGATCAGAGATTGGATCTTGTCTTTCAAAGACGACATTCGTCGATGCTGTGCCCTTTTATGCCGCAGTGGTATGCACAGGATTTGTTGGGTTAACCCACTGAGAGGGTTCTCAGGGGTTG
>NC_031998.1:12376240-12418740 GCF_001879085.1 Nicotiana attenuata
CGTTACTAGGGAGACGTAGGCGAGCTACTGGTTGGGTTCGATATCATANAAAATTTACTATTACCCTACCCCCCCCAAATCAGAAATTGGGGCAGAATTTTGAGGAAGGTCCTAAAAATTCCGGGACAAGTCCAGCCAGCACCATCACATGACAGGAAGTCAGTCATTAGTCAAGAACCGGGGCAGAATTTTGAGAAAGATTCTCAAAATTCCGAGGAAGATTCAGCAAGGTGGAGATCATCTACCAAACTGGGGCAGAATTTTGAGGAGGACCCTCAAAATTCCAACATAAGAGAGCTGCAATGCCTTTGAAATGTGTCACAGTCGCTAGTTCATCAAAGTTACTTGATATATCAATACACTTCCAAAGCAATTCTATTTTTTTATCAATAAATGCATATTTTTCGAAAATTCTATTTTTACAACAGCCAAGTGATACCTAGGGGAATTCGAACGGGGCTTCCAGAGCGGAGCAAAGCAAGGCCGGCAGATGAAGCAAGAACCAACCTCCCCCATGAAACTTACGATTTTTCTTTGAACGCAGGCACATTTGACGATAGCATTCGTACACAAAGCAAATTCACCATCCATGCGGCCGTTAGACACAACCATGTCCTAGCTAAGATATATACTCCACTCTTATCTGTTATTTTCTCTTTGCATGAGTCTAATCCTTGACTCCATATTTGCATGAGACTAAGCTCTGTCTCCAATCCTGCACGAGTCTAATCCTTGACTCCATATTTGCATGAGACTAAGCTCTGTCTCCATACTTGCATGAGTCTAATCCTTGACTCCATATTTGCATGAGACTAAGCTCTATCTCCATACTTGCATGAGTCTAATCCTTGACTCCACGTTTGCATGACTCTAAGCCTTGACTCCATATTTGCATGAGACTAAGCTCTGTCTCCATACTTGCATGAGTCTAATCCTTGACTCCACATTTGCAAGAGTCTTGACTCCATATTTGCATGAGTCTAAGCCTTGACTCCACATTTGCATGAGTCTAAGCCTTGACTCCATATTTGCATGGGACTAAGCCCCGTCCCGCATCTTGCATGAGGTTAAGCTCTACCTCCATATTTGCCTTCTCTTTGCATAAGACTAAGCTCTGTCTCCAATCTTGCATGAGTCTAAGCCCTGAATCCATACGTGCATGAGGCTAATCCTTGCCTCCTCATTTGCATCATGATAATCCTTGCCTCCCCACTTGAACGGGACTAAACACTGTCCCTCTTTGTACCAATGCTGCTCTATTTTCTACTACCATCTACTTGCTTTTCGATCGGGCTAAGCTCTGCCCTTCATTTCACAGACTAAGCCTTGTCTTGTTACATCATATTATTGCATCTCATGGGCTGAAATATCGCCAATCTGTCCAAAGGCGTCATAGTCTAAAGGCACTATCCTCATAGCCGGAAACACCATGCCATAGCCTGAGCATCTCTCGAGTTTGCACATCATTATTCAAAGGCGTCATGGTTCGGAGGCACCATTTTTATGGCCCGAGAACATCATTTCATGGCCTGCGAATCCCTCATTAAACAATTCATGGCCCAGGACGTCATGGTCCAAGGACGTCATCTTTAACAGTCCGAATACAACCTTCATGGTCCAAAGGGAATCTGCATCATGTTTAAATTTTATCTTTTATTTGCAGGTAATCAGCAGAAAACCGCTATCCTAGCAGGAGCGATCTCGCTCCAGTTCCCTCCAACCGTCCCGAACCTTAACTGTTCACCGTAGCCGCTTCTGCATCTCGCGTCCGTCCTCGCAATAATTTCATCGGCATAATCCGCAGGTGAGTCCAGAACTACACATGGCCTGATTCCTGTAAAACCAGGGATATGTAGGCAACTCGAAAACCGGAGTTCGACCTCCGTCTTATGAAGCATCCCATTCGGTCAAAATTGGCCATCATTTCTTTACCCGAAAACTCTTTCATACTTTCCGGGTAAAGAGAGGCAGCTGTTGATACCCAATTTTTCCCTATATATTTTAAATATGCATAAATACCTTCAAAATAGCATATGTATGCATATATAAGCATACACAAGGCTTTTGTTATTTTTCCCATAATTTTAAGGATTTAAGTTGACTTATTTTCTCCCCTTTTTATCCATAAAATCCCAAATAACTATTTCCAAAATTATTGTTTTGATAATTTATTTATTTAAATTCTATACTTATGCCAAAATATGGCTAATGTGATTTTTATGTATTCTTACAATTACATTTAGTATTTTTAGCTAAATTGCATGTAATTGCGTTATTAGCCCTTTTTAAGATATAGTTATATTTTATATGTGTAAAATTGACCCCTATATTTTTAAAATTTTAATTATGTATTTTAAATCATTTTGGCACCTTGAATTATTTTTTCAGAAATTGCTTATTATTTATTAAAATTAAATAGGGAAAAACTGGCTATTTAAATAACAGCCAAATTTGGCTTTCAATTATAGCCAAATCGGACCCCAATCCCAGCCCAATTTTATACTTAATACCCCGATCCATCCAAATACCCACTACTCGACCCGAGCTATTTTAAATCTTGGCCGTTGATCTTTTGGATCAACGGCCCTCATTTCTCCTCTCCTTTTTAATTTCCAAACGACCCCTAACACTACTCACTTTCCAAATCCCCGCCGCCCTCAGATGCTCTCATCTTCTCTCTCTCTCAAACCTAACCCTAGACTCCGTCAAACACCTCCTTCTCCGGTCATCTCCGGCGACCATCCTTTCAACCCAAGCCTCCAATGAGTCTCTCATCGCCTTGCTCATCATCTCTAAGACCTTCAAGGGTCCCGGTCTATGACGATTTGGACTTAGGGTTTCTGTTTCTGTTATTTATGGCTTCTCCGGTGTGATTTTGGGCAAAATCACACCTTATATGTTACGATCGCTGAAGTCTGCAACAGGTTCTTTCAATTTCTATTTGGGTTTCCCTTCGAAACCGTAACTCTCTTCTGAATCTCTCAGCTCTGTGTTATTTTTACACTTTAGGCCTGTTTCCTTCTATGATTTGCTTATTCTCGAGCTTCTTCTGAAAGATCCTCCACTTTAAACCGTCTTTACTTTCTTTTAAAAACTAGGGTTTCTCGGAGATCCTTCTACGCTTGTTTTAATCGATTTTCTTATGATTAAACCTTTTTCCTTGCTTATTTTTGACCAATTTTATGCTCCTACTGTTTTTTTAAACTCGACTCTATTAAAGCCCTAATTTTTAAGATTTTCTTTGCTTTGGTTCTATGTGTTAGCATGATTTTCTTTGCCTTGGTTCTGTGTGTCAGCATGATTCTCTTTGCCTTGGTTCTGTGTGTTAGCCTGTTTATTTGATTCTTGTTGATCTCTCGTGGTCACCAGGCTTCGAATGTGTTTACTGAATTCCCAGCCTACTTATGTCACTTCTGTGGTGACTATGCTCTACTTTGGTTTGTTTATCTCTATGCTATCTTGCTGTCAATATGGCTACCTTGCCCTTGCTACAGTCTGTTGAGCTCCTCTATTTATATGTTGAATTATGACAAAATCACTGACTTCCCTCTTGATTGATTCTGATTTCCTTAATTGATGGAAGCATTCAAAGATTTTCTTTTAATGCTACAAGCTTTACCCCCGTCTGTTTAAGCTGACTGATTTCCTTGCCATTTTTGCTATGATACTTTAATTTCTACTGAGTTGTTCCTTAATTAAGGATTTATATAATTTGGTCCTAATCGAGCTACTCTATGCTTTATTGAAACTGACTCCTTCCTTATTTACTGATTTTTCCTTCTAGCCTTTATCTGATATTGAATCTCCCCGTTTGATTTGATATCCCTTAACTTAGGGAGACTTTTCTTGATTCTCTAATTGATTGAATTCAATAGTTCTTAAATTAGTAAATACTAGCATGATTTTTACTTTAATTTAACTTACCTAACTTTCACTATAAATACCTAAAGTCCTTTCATTAACAAAACAACTGAGTTTTCAAAAAACTACATTCTTACTAGCAAATCTTCTGCTCTCCATCTCTCTTGTGCTACTTGCTACAGTTAGCCCCGGCTTGAAAGCCTGGCTAATCATCTGTGCTCTTTGGTTCTTTCATTCCTTTGCTTACTTCCACCTTACACTGTATGTCCTATTTTTGATTTAAAGCTCAACAACTATATGCTTCTCTTATTGTTTCAGTTTCTTTATCCTAGTTTGCTTCTATTGTGGTTTGTTGTGGAACTTGTAGTTAAGTTGCCTTATCAGCATGCTATTATGTCTCCCTTTCCTTTGGATTAATGTTCCCTTATGTGTGTTTCAAAGCATGCTTTGTCAATTGTCTTTTACTTCTTGTGTGCTTACACATTGAATCCCCAATCCCTTATCACCACTTTCTATGTGTTTGTATTTCTCCTGACTGGTGTGTGATTATGCCAGAGTCAACTATCTCTGAGCAGTCCAAAACCAGTCTTAAGATCTTTGTGGTTGTGCAGCCAAATGTCTATGTATCCCCAGCCCTTGACCCCTGCATGACTACTGAATTCCGCAAACTAGCTGTGTGGTGATCTTTTCTTAAGGTGTTTAAGCTTGTTTACTACTCAACCTCTTTTCAAACAATCTTTGTTGGCTTTACTAATTGCTTTCAAAAACAAACTTTCCAATATAGTCTTTAATAACCCTTTTCAACTTGTGTCCTGCACTTCCACTTTACTCTAGTCAATAAGTTCTGCCCTCTAGTATGTTTACTGCCTTGGGATCCTCTTCAGAGCCTCGAACTCTGGCATACTGAGGCTTGGCCTTTTCACACTGCACTAGTTCAATTCTTGGTTGCTAAAGTCTAGGTGTAAGCATTGCCCAGGGTTTTTGAGGCCCCTTAGGGAACTTTGATCACCTAGACCTCTGATTTGTCTATGGAATTGAGGCTCAAATGAGAACCATTGGAGATTTGGGAAACTTGGGCCTAATTGTAGGCTCCCTATAGAAATAGCTTCTTGATTTTTCTATTTCATTTATGTAATTCATTCATCAGTTTGTAATAATTTGTAAACAGACACTTGGGGATATTTAGTAAAGGGGTGGTAGATTGTATACTTATGGGGTAATATGGGTAAGAAATCCTGCTCTTAGGATTTTACTTTTTTTTCAAATTGCCTGTTTTACTCAATAGAAAAGCATGTTCATAGGGTTTTTGGTTGAATCTGATCGCTTTTGCATAATAGAGATCATGCCTATAGGATCTCATTTCTAATTTTGTTTGCATCAAATAGAAATCATGCCCCATAAGGTTTCACTTCCAATGTCGTTTGCATCAGATAGAGAACCCATGTCCATAAGATTCTACATTTGTCATGTTTAGAGACCATGTTTCTAGGTTCCAAACCATCATGTCTTAAATCAATCCAAGTATAGATATTCATGCCTATAGGACTTTAATTACGAGTCAGTTCTAATGAGTCTTTCCTCATGGTACTGCAATTTGACCAAAACCAGTAATACGCCTAAGTAGCATGCCTTATAGGGATTTCTATTNAATTAGCCTAATAAATCAATTTCATTTCGCCTAGTTTATTTCTTAAAACTGGTCTTATTAAGTGTCAGCATTTCTTGAAACCAGTCCCTTCGTAATTGCTTTAATCTCATTAGATATCCTGCCTATAGGTATTAAAAGGGTCTATTTCGAAAACCTGTTTGTTTATGCATTAATATAGACACAATACTGCATATAGGCAAGCTTTAGGGCTTTTTCAAAGACCGCTTTCCCCTGAAGCTCTTTCTCCGCCGTTTAATATTTCTGATTCTAATAACTTTTAAAAGAATCCCTAGGCAGGTACTAGGTTACAACTTCTGGGTATAAAGTTTGGTTTGTTTCTGCACATTCACTTAGAGATCCTGCTTTAGGACTTTAAAGTCCTTACTTGTGCTTGACGTGCTGCTTGTGTGTATGTTTAAGGAGGGAACTGTGAGCCTCGTAATTGCTCCCATTATGTGAAAGTCCTAAATGTTTTGACTGTCGCCTTAGAGTTTTCGCCTTTTAAAACCTTAGGGGTACGTCTAGAACCACCTATAGGTAGAGGTCCTAACTCCCTCCAGGACCATTGAGAAGGGACGGGTAGCAGCACGTAATAGAGATCGCTGACCAACACTCGCTTTGCATGACCAATAAGGGGATGGGAAGGGTAGATATGGATATGATGACCGGTGCGCTAATTCCACGCGTAGCCCCTTTTTAAGGAGTGATTACCGGGCATTGTACTGATGTGATCCTATAGGCTAACCAACCTAGGACCTCCCTCCCCCCCCCCCCCCCCAAACCCTCTTTGCTTGAAACTTTATTTTTCCCTTTTTTTTACAACCTGTTTAAATTCTTATTTTATACAATGCCCAACATGCTCTATTTGCAATCATTCGCTTCAATTGTTTGTTTATGGACTAATTTGTGAATATAAGTTCGGCCGGGACCCACAGTTGTGGACTAAGAGGGGTGCCTAACACCTTCTCCTTGAGGTTACTTCGAGCCCTTACCCTAATCTCTGGTAATGCAAACCAACCCAAGAGTTAATTACTCTAGTTGCCCTAACGCACCTTAAATCGTTAGGTGGCGACTCTTCAAATACCTAATTGCCAAAAGGAAATGAGTCATTACACCCCGTGAATGTCGAAACCCGGACTTTCTCCCCGCGGAGGAAAAAGGGGGCGCGTCACCAGGAATCAAAGCAGAATGATAATAGTATATGGTTTTAGTAGTGAGAAATACTCGAGTTCTTAGTCTGCCTAAAGGGGAATGGGGAGGAGTTTAAATAGCACTAGACTAGATCCCACAAATAAGGTAATAATCAATCAAGGAAAGCACCTAACATTTAATTAAGGAAAGAACACTCAGAACATTATTTAAGGTAAGCCAGCAGTAACAGTACATGCACACATAAAACACAGGAATTTTACCACAGTAATTTAGGGAATCAAACAGCTCTGGGGAATCAAGGACTCTTAGGTTTAGGGTAAGTGAAGTAATTAATGGCAAGAGTTGTAATAAAGATGCATAGAAACAGATAGAATGAATCATTGAAAGAAAAGTATAATCGAAACCCTAAATTTAGGGTAAGTAAAATTAGTCAGAAATAATCAAAGGAAAATCAAAACAAAATGCGCATAGACAGATATATGAAACATTTAAAGAAAAAATGTTTAACAGAAATAAGAACCATAACAGATCTGAAAAGATTTGAGCCCTAATTTTAGGGCAAATAAAACGAAAATCACAACAAAATGCACATAGATAGATATACGGGGAATATTAAACAAAATAGAAAAAACTATAACAGATCTTGAAAAGATTTGAACCCTAGCTTTGGGGTAAATTAAGAATCGAACTAAATCTTAGAGATTCATACCATAAGGAGACGAAGAATGAACATAGACGAAAAAAGAGTAAAGGTTCGAACTAGATTTGGTCCGGAATGAGGGAAATCGGCTTGCCATGTTAGACAAGCAATTATATAATGCCATAAACGAGTAGCCAATAGCGAGAAATGATCAATAAGGTAAGAAAATCCCCGATTGATTCCATATCTGGTTGGAATCGAAAGGGATTAGGGGTGACGACGCTAGGGTTTCAGAGGAGAGAAGAGGAGTGTTTGAGGGCGGCGGGTTTAGAGAAATGAGGGGTTAGGGTTAAGAGTGGTTAATTAAAAGGGAAGGATGAACAAGGGCCGTTGATCTTGAAAGATCAACGGCCAGGATTAAAAGGGTTTTTGGGTTGAGTATAGAAATGGGTCACCGGTTGGGTTGTTGGGTTAGGGGTCATTTGGTTTGGGCTGGTGCATTTCAGGTAATTGGTCTAGGCGTTGGTCTGATTTTAAATAAAAAATGGGCCAAATTTTAAATACCCCAATTTAAATTAGTAAATAATTTGTAAAAAATAATAAATAAATAATAAAAATATTATTTGTGCATAAAAACGAATAAAAATAGTTATTTAACACTATAAAAGTATAAAAAGATTATTTTGGCATAAATAAAGTAATTATAAGTACATATAGGCTATTATTGCAAATGTGCAGTTTTAGCCTTTAAAAATGCAAATATAATTATGACAAATATGCTAAAAATATTTAAAACCTGATATGGATGTAAATAGTGAATTAGGTGATAAAATCATTATAAAATAATTTGTGAGATAATTAATGAGTACTTATATAATAAAAATGCAGGAATAAATTGATTTAATGCCTTTAAAAATTATAGAAAATTATGAAAAATACTTGTATATGNATATATATATATATATATATATATATATATATATATATATATATATATATATATATATATAGATCATTTTTTAAAAAGTCAACAGAAGTTAACTCTGGGCGTGCTCAGTCAAAACCGTGATTCAGATAAAAACTCGATTACCCATTTACTCCCGAATCCGGTTATGTAATTTGTTCCGAAATCCGACCTCAATTCGAGGTCTAAATCTCAATTTTACAAAAATTTCTAATTCTACCCAAATCCCTAATTTCTACCATGAAATTCCTAAATTGAGGTTGAAATCTCATGAAATGAAATGGATAATTGAAATGAAATAGATTAAGGTTACTTACCGATGAATTTAGGAAGAAAAATCTCTTGAAAAATCGCCTCCAGGGAGTTTATGGTTGAGAAAAATGTGAGAAATGAGTTAAGTCTCGTTTTCCCCCTCTTTTACCCAGATGCAGTTGTCGCAAATGCGACATTTGGTTCGCAATTGCGAACACCCAACCTTCGCAATTTTGCACCATTGCTTCACAAATGCAAAGCCTGCTCGAGGCCTGCTGAGTCGCAAATGCGACTCTTGGATCGCAATTGCCATCACTGCCTAGTTCGCAAATGCGTACATGTTTCTTGTAAATGCGAATCCACCCAAGCCAGCCCTTGCTTGCAAATGCGAATACTTGTTCGCAAAAGCGTGGCTTGCAATTGCGAGCCAGACCTCCCAAATACGAGATCTGCAGACCACACCAGCGACAAAGAATGTATCAGCTATCTCCAAAGTCCAAAATCAATCTGTAGCCTATCCGAAACTCACCCGAGCCCCTCGGGTTCCAAAATCCAACATGCACAGAAGTGTAATAACGTCATACGAATTTGCTCGCGTAATTGAATTACCAAAATAACATCTAAATCTACGAATCAATCCTCAAAACGAATAAACTTTCAAAGTGAAACTCAAGAACACTAGAATCACGTTAAAGCATCCGAATCATGTCAAATCAATTCCGAATTAAACCAAATTTTATAGACAAATTTCAAATAGCAATACAGAGCTATTCCAAATTTATCATTAAAATATGAGCCCATTAGATAAAGACTTCCGAACTAAATTTCGAGCATACCCCCAAGTTCCAAATCACGATATGGAGTCATCGGGACCGTCAAAATATTAATCCGGGTCCATTTACACAAAATATTGACTGTAGTCAACTCAAGTCATTTTAAAGGCAAAAATTTATATTTTCTTCAATTTTTCACATAAAATTTTTTCGGAATAAGAGATGGATTGCGTACGCAAATCAAGGAATGATAAATGAAGCTAATCAAGGTCTCGGAATACGGGAATAGAGGCTAAATCTCAAAATGACCAACCGAGTCATCACATTATCCACCTCTAAAACAAACGCTCGTCCTCGAACGGACATAGAAAAGTACCTAGACTGGTGAAAAGGTATTGGAATCTATTCCGCATATCAGACTCAGAATGACCTATTGGGTCATCACATAATGATTGCTCTATGTTGTTTCCTCAGGAGTTTGATTGTCTCTATGACATGTTCCTCCTCCGCATCATCAGGAGTTGGGTCCCGCATATGCCGAGGATACTGACCTTCGCGAACCGAAATTGTCTCGTCCCCTTTGTTGCGGGTCTCGCTGATTGAGTCATCACGCTAGGACAATTCTTCCCGTTCAATGCGTGCTTCAACGTTGTGTGCGTTGTTGACATCATTAGCTACCTTATCTAGTTTTTAGTAGGAAAAGAACCAAAACTTGTTAGTAATAAATGAATGGATCAAAGCAATTACGCAACTATTTATGCCCCACGATGGGTACCAAACTGTTTATCCGTAAAAGGATACAGTTGAATTTGTAATGTAGTTTATAAACAACCTAATCGATTTGATCCAAAACTGATAAATAAATAAAATAAAAAACAAGATTAATGATTGGAATTAACAAAAATAACGAGCCTGGCTCCGAACTCGGTCTTTCCGAGGGCAAAAATGAAAGCAATGATAGAGCGATGATAAAACTAGTAGATTGAGCGTAAAATAATAAAGTACAATTTTGTGTGCAAAATATTTCATGTCCATTATAAGAGTTGTCAATCTGATATTTGTAGCTATCTTTAGGGGCAAGATCCTAAAATCAAGCTCTTCTTGAATGAGAATAAAGATGTCATAGATGGGTGCATAATGACTGGCTTTGAATGTAAATATTTTCTGTAACGCTTGCTCATTAAATGCTATCCGATGTCAAGACTTTGAGTCATTAAAATCGATTGTGATCCCTTCGGCATTCATTCTGTACCAGTTACGCACTTCGTAAGTGATGCTGATTATTCATCGACATGACTTTTATCTATTATCGGTTCCACGTGTCACCTTGCTATTTAGCCACTTGTAATTAACCAATTTCACCCCATACAACTATCTCCAATATACTTAGGCTCATACGACATTAAAATGCTTTATTATTTGGTTTTTAAGCTTGCTCTTTTATGATATTCTGTATTTCATTCGTGTTTGTTGATGCATGTATTCCATTTTTATCGATGTAGTTGACTAGAATGTTTCAATAATTGACACGATCATTTCAAGTTAAATGATAAATTAAATATTTGTCAAATAATATATTTTCAATATAAACACAAGTATTGAATAGCTCTGTTAATAAAAGCTATCAAAAAATACACACCTTTGTTTTCATTTTAAAGGGCCAAAATTGTCTCTAGGGAAAATAGAGCAGATATGTCCTTATTATTAATTTGGTCACAAATATGGCCTTCAGAATTGTCCCTAAATTATGAGAAATGGAACAAATTTGTCCTCAGTTTGAATTTAGTCTCAAATGTGTTCTTATAATGAGTGGAATAGCTCGTATTTGCTCCTCAAAATTAAAAATATTTATTTCGATCAACCTTTTTATTTTAGGGTTAAAAATTTATTTGACTTCTATTTATAAAACAACAAGAGGAATAAAATAAAAGAAAAAAATATGTAAAAAGAAATCTTTAGAAATACACATTAAATGCAAGATTCGGGTAAAATATTTTATTTTGCTCAAAGGATAACTAATAACCTTTCTCTCTTTTAATTTCTGTCTTTGTTAAGATCAATATTCTCTTGTCTATGCAATTGCAATTATATGCATAAATTTAGATCAAATGAAATAAAACTAATATTTTATATTTTTTGTTCTCTCTGGCATAGCAGCAGACTTGTTGTTAAGTGTACATAATAACTCCCTGCAATTTTTTGATTTACTTTTAATTATTTTTATTGATTTAAGAATTTTAGTTTTTATTTGGATTCTTGAAGATTATTTATTTTTTCATAAAAAATGATTAGCTTTTAGCATTGCTGTTCTGTTTAATTGTTATTAAATTTCAGGAGAGATAATAATTTTAAATAGGAAAAAAATTAGAATATGTTGAGAAATTAGATGTTTTGTGCTTTTTTAACTATTTTGAATCTGTGTAGTTTTTATGGTAAAAGTTTTTACAAAGAAATTTTGGTTTTAAGATAACTGTCTTGCAATGTGGTGTTCTATTTTAATAATAAAATATATTTTAAATAAGTAAAAATAAGATGTGGAAAGTCCGTTAATTTTTAGGGGCAAATGTAAGCCAGTTCATTGATGATAAGGGCGTATTTGGACTAAAGTTAAACAAAAGACAAAATTGTTCTATTTTTCATAGTTGAAAGACAAATATGAACCAATCCCCTAATGATAAAGAGTATATTTGGGACCAAATTAAAAACAAGAGAAAATTTGCTCTATTTTTCCTATTGAGGCCGTTTTCCCTTCAAAGATGTTTGTCTCAATTATTATTATTATTATTATTATTATTATTATTATTATTATTATTATTACTCTTATTGTTTATTTCGACAAAAGAAATGGTAGTTTATTAACTGATACATATATACTCTTACAAATTAATTATATTTTGCAATATCGCAAAAATATATGAAATTTAATTAATACAAAATTAGGAAAAGGAAGTTACTAACATGTGCTGGAATTAAATTGGTCGTTTCTTAGGGCTCATTTGGCCATAAAAAAAATTCAATTTTTCCGAAAATTCTTTTTAACTTTTTTCCGAATCAGTATTTGGCCATGAAGTTCGAAATCCAACTTGAAGTTGAATTATAGATTTTTCAGAATTTTAAAAACTCCAAAAAGCTACTTTTTGTTATGAATAGAATTGTAATTAGAGTGAATGTCTATCTTTTAGAGAGTTTTACTTTGTGGCTAAGTCATTTTTCCCTATAAATAGAGGGGTCTTACCCCATTGTAAATCATCCCAAAATTCAATAAGAATTCCCTCTCTCTTTCTCCGCAATATTATTCTTTTCCTCATTGTTTTATTTCACGTTATCAGCACGAGACTCTACCGTCTCAAGAAGCTCTTTGAGAAGACTAAGGTATAACTTTTCTCCTCTTTTAATTATGACTGATATTATGAAAAGAAAGTTCGTTGCCCTTGAAATTTCGTGCAAGAACTATATGACATGGGTGTTGGATGCTGAAATCCATTTAGATGCAATGGGTCTTGGAGACGCTATTAAAGACAAAACTAAAGCATCCACCCAAGACTGTGCTAAGGCCTTGATTTTCTTGCGCCATCACCTTGATGAAGGGTTGAAAATAGAATATCTTACAGTCAAAGATCCACTTGTTTTGTGGAATGGCTTAAAGGAAAGATATGACAACTTAAAGTTGGTCACTCTTCCACAAGCACGATATGATTGGGCTCATCTGAGGCTCCAAGACTTTAAGTCTGTTTCTGAATATAATTCTGCGATGTTCAGAATTACTTCTAAATCGAAACTCTGTGGAGATACTATTACTGACTATGATATGCTTGAAAAAATGTTTACAATGTTTCATGCCTCCAATATGGTCCTGCAACAGCAGTACAGAGAGAAAGGTCTCAAGAAGTACTCTGAGTTGATTTCTCTTCTCCTTGTTGCTGAACGAAACAACGACTTGCTCATGAGAAATCACAAAAATCGACCCACTGGTTCTACACAATTACTTGAAGTGGATGAGGTGTATTCCCATTATGCTAAGCATGGAAAAGCCCGTGGCCTTATTCGTGGTCGTGGTCGTGGTCGTGGCCTTGGCCGTAGACAAGGAAGAAATTTTCCTGGTGTTAATCAGCCCCTAAAGAAAAATAACCACCAAAAGTGGAAAGAGAAAGATGAGAAGCCAAAGGCAAATGGTTTAGAAACTGAATGCTATCGTTGCGGTGGAAAAGGGCATTGGACAAATATTTGTCGTACACCAAGACATTTGGTTGAGCTTTATCAAGCATCTCTAAAGAATAAAGGCCCTGAAGCTAATTTTGTCTATGACAATGAATTTGACATCACCCACTTAGATGTGACAGACTTCTTTGAGCGCCCTGATGGAAACATAGACCACTTGATCGGTGCTGGATTTGTGGTTAAAGAAGATTGAGTAGTTTGATTTTATTTTATTTTGCTTATTCGTATTATTTAGTGAATAAACACCATGTAATTATCGTAGTTTACATAAGTAGTAATTTTAATTAGTATGTCGAATTAGTATAATCTGTCATTGAATAAAGTTTGAGGATGGTCAAAATTTATAGTCAGTATCAGTTGTAATTTATGTTAGGAGTAATTTGTGTTAGGAGTTGAGAATCTTGAAAAAAAAAAAGAAATTTACAAAAAAAAAAGAAGGACGAAAACTTGCAAACGAAAAGGTGTCTCACAGACTAGCGTGAAACTATTTGCTAAAGCTTTTAAATCAACTGACACTATACGAAATTTTTATTAAAATGCAATATTTGTTTTCTAATTAAGTTGTTCAATCAAAGATTGTGTCTTACGGAAAATTATCATCACACTTATTGAATAAGTCATTATTGAGTTGTTGACTTCACTTTGTCTCTTTTCCTTTATCTTTGAAAATACTAATATTTATTCGTATATTTCTTTTGTATGTCAAACCATGGGAAGCAAATATGGATATCTCACAAAATAAACTTGGATCAAAGTTCAATTGTAAAAATATTTGTTTAATTGATTCATGTACGACACATACAATATTCAAAGAGAAGAAATATTTCTCTCATTTAAGTATGTGTAAGGTAGATGTTACTACAATTTCTGGTAGTAGTAATTTAATTGAAGGCTCCGGAAGAGCTGCTATAACTCTGCCCAAGGGAACAATACTTATCATAGATAATGCAATATTCTCCTCCAAGTCCAAAAGGAATTTGTTGAGTTTTAAAGATATCCGCCGAAATGGATATCATATTGAGATAATAGATGAGAATAATCTTGAATATCTCATCATTACCAAGAATGTCTCTAGCCAAAAGAGGGCTATTGAGAAGTTCCCAACTTTATCTTGTGGCCTGTGTTGGACAAGAATTAGTGCAATTGAGGCACATTCTATTGTAAACCAAAAAGTAATACTTTTGTACTTTGGCATGATCGATTGGGACACCCTCGATCAATTATGATGAGACGGATTATAGAAAACTCAAATGGGCATCCATTAAAGAATTTAAAGATTCTTTTAAATAATAAATTTTCTTGCACTTCTTGTTATCAAAGCAAGTTAATTATTAGACCATCACCAACAAAGGTTGAGATTGAGTCCCCTGCGTTTTTGGAACATATACAAGGGGACATTTGTGGACCTATTCACCCACCTAGTGGGTCGTTTAGATATTTTATGGTCTTAATAGATGCATCTTCTAGATGGTCTTATGTGTGCCTATTGTCATCTCGCAACCTCGCATTTGCAAAATTAATGGCACGAATAATTCGATTACGGGCGCAATTCCCCGATAATCCAATTAAGTCTATTAGACTTGATAATGCTGCTGAGTTTTCATCCCAATCATTTAATGATTATTGCTTATCAATTGGGATACAATTGGAGCATCCTGTAGCTCATGTTCACACTCAAAATGGCCTTGCAGAGTCTTTAATTAAACGTCTGCAATTGATAGCAAGACCGTTACTCATGAAAACGAGGTTGCCCACTTCTGTTTGGGGTCACGATATTCACCGTTGCAATTAGTTTTGGGTCATGAACCTAATATATCCCATTTAAGAATTTTTTGATGCGCAGTATATGTGCATGTAGCACCGCCATATCGCACCAAAATGGGCCCCCAAAGAAGGTTAGGAATATATGTTGGGTTTGAATCGCCCTCCATTATTTGCTACCTCAAAACATTAACGGGGAATTTGTTCACTGCACGATTTGCAGACTGTCGATTCGATGAGACACTTTTCCCAAAATTAGGGGGAGAAAATGGTGAAACCAAACGGGAAATTTTATGGAAAAATCCATCATTGTCTCATCTTGATCCACGTGCCTCTATTTGTGAAAAAGAGGTTCAAAAGATTATCATTTGCAAAAAATAGCAAATCAAATGCCAGATGCATTTACGGATCTGAAAAGGATAACAAAATCACCTATCCTTGTAGAGAATGTTCCAATCCGTATTGATGTCCCTGTTGGACAATCTTCTAGTGTCATAGCCAATGAGTCAAAAGCACGCCTAAAACGTGGCAGACCATTAGGTTCTAAGGATCGAAATCCTAGAACAAGGAAAACAAATGATCAAGATGACACTACGAAAGAGTCTCATAAAGAAATCCACGATTTAACCAATCCTGAGATTCATGAGGAAATCACTGAGCCTAAGACTCAAGAAAATAAGGAATCCAATCGATATTGAGACAAATTTGAATCGATTGGATATAGTGGTGGATTATGTCTTTGCATATAATGTTGCATCTAGCATTACCCAAGATAGTGAGGATCTTGAACCTCAATCTGTTGGAGAATGTCGACAAAGACATGATTGGCCAAAATGGCAAGAAGCAATCTAATCAGAGTTGAATTCACTTGCAAAACGTGAAGTTTTTGGGCCTGTAGTCCAAACACCTAATGGTGTTAAGCCTGTTGGCTATAAATGGGTTTGTACGCAAGAGGAATGAGAAAAATAAGGTACAAAGATATAAGGCACGCCTTGTTGCACAAGGATTTTCACAAAGGCCTGGTGTCGATTATGAAGAGACATATTCACCCGTTATAGATGCTATAATGTTCCGTTACCTCATTAGTTTTGCTGTCCATGAAAAGCTTGACATGCATTTAATGGATGTGATTACCGCCTACCTTTATGGCTCACTTGATAATGAGATATACATGAAAGTTCCCGATGAATTTAAAATGCCCAACGCACATAATTCAAAGTCCTGGGAAATGTTTTCAATCAAATTGCAAAGATCTTTGTATGGTCTAAAGCAATCAGGACAAATGTGGTATAATCGTCTTAGTGAGTACTTATTAAAGGAAGGTTATATAAATGATGCCATTTTCCATGTGTTTTTATAAAGAAAACAACGTCGGAATTTGTTGTACTTGCCGTATATGTTGATGACATAAACCTTATTGGAACTCCTATAGAACTCCAAAAGGCAATTGATTATTTAAATAAGGAATTCGAGATGAAAGATCTCGGAAAGACAAAATTATGTCTTGGTTTGCAAATTGAACAGTTGGCAGATGGAATTTTTGTTCATCAACCTGCCTACATAGAAAAGGTATTGAAACGGTTTTACATAGATGGAGCACATCCATTAAGTACTCCGATGGTTGTTCGATCACTTGATGTGAATAAGGATCCATTCCGACCTGAAGAAGAGAATGAAGAGCTACTTGGTCCCGAAGTACCATATCTTAGTGCAATTGGTGCACTAATGTATCTTGCTAATACAACAAGGCCTGATATAACTTTTTCAGTTAATGCCTTAGCAAGATATAGCTTTGCTCCTACAAGGAGACATTGGAATGTAATCAAATACATATTGCAGTATCTAAATTGACTACCGATATGGGCTTATTTTATGACAATAATTGCACTCCCGATCTTGTTGGTTATGCTGATGCTGGGTATTTATCTGACCCACACAAGGCTCGATCTCAAAAAAGTTATGTGTTTACCTATGGAGGCACTGCCATATCTTGGCGATCGACTAAGCAATCAATTGTGGCTACTTATCTAATCATGCTGAGATAATTGCTATTCATGAAGCAAGTTAAGAATGTATGTGGTTGAGGCCTATAATATATCTTATTCGAGACAAATATGGTTTGAAATGTGACAAACTACTCACGATTTTGTATAAAGATAATGCAGCATGCATAGCCCAATTGAAGGGAGGATTCATAAAAGGAGATAGGACAAAGCACATTTCACCAAAGTTATTTTTCACACATGATCTACAAAAGAATGGTGATATTAATGCGCAACAAATTCGTTCAAGTGATAATATGGTTGATTTGTTCACAAAATCTCTACCGACATCAACCTTCAAGAAGCTAGTGCACAAGACTGGGATGCGAAGGCTCAAGGATGTGAAATGATGCTCTCATCAGGGGGAGTTTAATATGCGTTGCACTCTTTTTTTCTTACAAGGTTTTGTCCCACAAGGTTTTCCTTGCAAGGTTAAAATTTTAACGAGGCAACCAAAAGGCGTATTGTTAGATATGTGTACTCTTTTTTCTTTACTAGATTTTTTTCCCATTGGATTTTATTTTAGTTAAGGTTTTAACGAGGCACATTACTTATTGAGTAGACATTCAAGGGGGAGTGTTATGAATAGATTTGTAATTAGAGTGAATGTCTATCTTTTAGAGAGTTTTACTTTGTGGCTAAGTTATTTTTCCCCTATAAATAGAGAGGTCTTACCTCATTGTAAATCATCACAAAATTCAATAAGAATTCTCTCTCTCTTTCTCTGCAAGATTATTCTTTTCCTTATTGTTTTATTTCACTTTTCATAATTTTCACTCCAAATCACTCATAAAAATTTAAAAACAACTCCAAGTTATATTTATGTCCAAACATAACTCTATTTTCCAAACATTATTTTCAACTTGAATTTTCTTTATTTTAGTTTTTCCCGAAAGTTTACAATTCTTATATCTTATATCTAAACGTCCACTTAGTCGTATGACTACTGTGTTATTATTTAGGTTGGGCTTTACTCGCTATGGTTAAAGGTTATTTTGGAGATACTTTTCCTATGAAAATTGATACAGTAAAAATTAAACTTACACTTATTAAACAAGAGACTTTCACCAATACTAATATACCATACATGTATTTTAACATTTGTTCGTGTTACTTGATTATAAATTTATTTGTTGAATTCAGCTATCCATGGAGCTCTGCCATGATGATTTGCTGAATTACAATGTGAGCTAAGAGGAGGTCGGTCTACGGAGATGAGTCTGAGGGAATATTCTATAAGAAGAGAATATATAACTCTAGCATAGTCTAAGTTAGTTATAACTAACAAATGAACAACTAACAAATTAACCACCACTATCACTGCTAACACTATCACTGTTAATCTCAACATTCCCCCTCAAGCTGGAGGGTAAGAACAAGTTTTAAACTCCCAGCTTGCTAAGCAAAAAATAATGCTATGTCTTTCCAAGACCCTTGGTGAGAATATCTGCCAATTGTGCTTCAGTGTTGATGTGCTGAGTCTGAATAAGGCCCTGCTGTAGTTTTTCCCTCACAAAATGGCAATCAATGTCAATGTGTTTTGTGCGTTCATGAAAGATAGGATTGGCAGCTATTTGAATAGTTGATTTGCTGTCACAGTGCATGGTAACATGTAGCTTAACTGTAACTCCTAGCTCTTTGAATAGTCCAACCAGCCATGAAAGTTCTGCAACAGTAGAGGCCATACTCCTAAATTCTGCCTCTACTGAACTTCTGGAAACTGTGTTTTGCTTCTTAGATTTCCAAGAAACTAAGAAGTTTCCAAACTTAACAAGGTAACCTGTGACAGACTTTCTAGACTGTGGGTATGCTGCTCATTCAGAGTCACAATATGCAACCAAGTTGTTAGACCCCTCTAAAGACATCAACAATCCCAATCTTGGTGCATTCTTTATATACTTGATCACCCTTAAGGGTGCATCCAGATGGGATCTCTTTGGCTTATGCATGAACTGACTTAGTACTTGGACAACATAAGCTAAATTAGGTCTAGTCATGGTAAAATATAGTAGCCTTCCTACTAGTCATTGGTAAGGTTTAGGATCACTAGGAATGCTGTTGTTTGTATTGGTGCACTCCACAGCTTCATCAAATTCTATTGTTGATAGTCTTGGATTACACTCTAATGGAGTAGATACTGGTTTAGCTCCCCCTAACCCAGAGTCAGCAATCAAGTCAAGAGCATATTTTCTTTGGTTCATCAAGATGCCACTTTACTCCGAGCAAACTCTATACCCAGAAAGAACCCGAGCTCCCCTAAATCCTTCATCTTGAATTTCTTTTGTAGGTTGGCTCTAGTAGTCTGAATCAAAGTTGCATCATTGCCAGTAACCAAAAGGTCATCTACATAGACCAACACAATCACTAAGGCTGAGCCCTATTGCTGTGTGAATAAAGAGTAGTCGAAGTGGCTTTGAACAAAGCCTAGGTCTTGAAGAGCCTCTATTAACTTTAGGTTCCATTGTCTTAATCTTGTTTCAAGCCATAGAGTGACTTCTTTAGTTTGCAGACTTTGGACTTGGACTCCCCCTTGGCAGTGCACCAATGCTTAGAGGCTGCCACAGCAATAACCTGATCTAACAGTAACCATCTTAGCCACTGGGGAGAAAGTTTCCTTGTAGTCTAGGCCTTCCTATTGGCTGAAGCCTTTGGCTACAAGTCTGGCCTTGAGCCTCTCCACCTCTCCATTGGCTCTATATTTCACCTTGTATACCCACTTACACCCTATAGGAGTCTTGCCTGCAGGTAAGTCAACAATGTCCCATGTGCTATTTTCTTCTAAGGCTTCCACTTCTTGCTTCATGGTTGTCACCATCTAGCACCTCTTGCAGCTTCAGCATAGTGTTTTGGCTCTACAACTGAAGATTGTGCTATGAGACACTTTGCATAGGAAGAGGACAAGTTGTCATAGTTCAGGTAGTTTGTCATTGGATATGCACAGGAAGTTGAGACAAAGTCCTGCATCCACTTAGGTGGACCTGTAAATCTATGATGTTTTCTGATTGAAATTGGCAATATGTCCGTGGTACCTTGGTGTTGTGGGAGATCATCAGTGGCTTCACCAACTGATGGAGGGGGTACATCAAGTGAAATGTCTACTTCTTGATCATCAAGTGAAGTGTCTGCTTCTTCAGGCATTTCATTAGCATTCTGCATTTCACCAATATTTGGAAATTCATCATATACAGGCTGAGATGCATCATTTATGGGTGGCACATCAACTGGATTAGCTAACTCAAGGACTGGAAAAATGGGAATGGAAGACACCTTCATGTGCTTGAAAGGAAAAATCTGCTCCTTAAAGATCACATCTCTACTGACCAGGAATTGCTTAGAGTACAAATCATACAATTTGTATCTCTTAGTAGGTGAGTATCCCATAAAGATAGCAGGCAGTGCCCTAGCTGAAAATTTATCCTGCCTTCTCACATTCACAGCATAGCATAAACATTTAAAGACTTTTAAATGCTCAAGGGAAGGTGGAGTATTGAACAACATCTCATAGGGAGACTTCCCCTTCAGAACTGTAGAAGGTATTCTGTTTATAATATGCATAGCTGTGAGAACACAATCTCCCCAAAATCTTAGTGGAATTGCAGCTTGAAACCTCAAAGCCCTAGCTACCTCTAGTATATATCTATGTCTCCTTTCCAAAACCCCATTCTGTTGTGGATTATATACAGATGTAGTCAGATGAATGATCCTCTGTGATTTTAAGAATTGCCTCATATCTGAGTTAACAAATTCTAATCCATTGTCAGTTCTTATTGTCTTGACATGACAGTTAAATTGTGTATGAATCATACAGATAAGCCTCTTCATTAACCAATAGGCTTCATCCTTAACATTCATTAAAAACAACCAAGTGGATCTAGAGAAATCATCTACTACTGTAAGGAAGAATCTTTTATTATCACGAGTAGGTACTCTGTAGGGTCCCCATAAATCTGCATGTAAAAGATGAAAAGGAGCATGTGCTCTACTCTTACTGACCGGAAATGGAAATTTGGTTTGCCTAACTAATGGACAAACTGGACATTCTAAACAATTAATAGCTGATCTATCATTTCCAAATTGTTGCTTGAGCTTGTCAATTCTCTTTAATGCCTCCACAGGTAGATGTCCAAGCCTCTGATGCCAAATTTCCAGCTTTATTGAACTCTGATTTTTTTTGTGTTGTAGTCTGCATAGCTGTGGTATGTGCAATTGGTGTATTCAACTGTATCTTCTGAGTGCAGTCTTTAAGAATGTAAAGCCCGTTTGATTCACTACCAATCCCCAACACCTTGCCAGCGTAGAGATCCTGAAACACACATAGGTTCGGAAAAAAGGCTACCAAGCATTGTAGTTCTTTAGTGAGTTTTGAAACTGACAATAGGTTGTACTTAAAATGAGGAACATAAAGTACATCACTAATTTTGTGATCCTTGAAAATATTGGTTGAACCATTGTGGGCAATGTCAGCTAATTCTCCATTTGGTAAGTGAACTGAACGACTTTTATTTAATGAAACGACATTATGCAGTAAATCCAACCTTGGAGTCATATGATTGGATGCTCCACTATCTATAATCCAAACACCTTGATTCAGACAAGTCATTAAGCATGTAATAGTACTCGTTTCCAGTTCTGCTGCATTAGCTGTAACTTCTGTGGGCTCACTGTTGAGCAATTGCAGGATTTGCTGGTACTGTTCTGGTATGAAGGTTGGTGCAGTGGGAGTAGAAGTGAAGGTTGCTGGTGCAGGGTGTTCAGTCGCCATATTAGCTGTTCCTTGAGGGTTGTATTTCTTCTTGAACTTGTGATCATTTGGATATCCTACTAGCTTGTAGCATATGTCCCTAGTATGACCTTTCAATTTGTGGTAATCACAGTAGAGATTGTAATTCTTCTTTGGCTTTTGTTGATTTCCAACCCTATTAGTCATTATGGCAGCCATTTCACCAGCATCTAGACTAGCTGAAGCACTTGCCATAGTCTTTTGGCTTTCATGTTCCATTAGTATAGAATACACCTTATTCACTGATGGCACTGGTACCATCATCAAGAGCTAACTTCGAACCTGCTCGTTTGATTCATTCAGCCCCATCAGAAATTTCAAAAGCTTTTGACGCTCCATAAACTGAACAAATTTACGAGAATTGGCATCGTCACGACCAGGAATTGGTGCCAAACTATCAAATTCTGCCTAAAGCACTCTCAATTTTGAAAAGTAAGTTGAAATTGAGCTAGTACCCTGCCTAGCAATAGCAATTTCTCTATGAATCTGAAAAATCCTAAAACAATCCACCTTATCAAATCGCTCCTTCAGATCTCCCCATACGACACTAGCATTTGAGGAATACACCATTCCACTCAATAGTTCTGGTAAAACACAGTTCATCAACCAAGACAATACAATCGCATTACAACGCTCCCAGAGATCAACGAGATTCGTACAGTACTTCTCCCTTTTGCATGTGCCGTCAATGAAACCTAGCTTGTTCCGACCTAGGATTGCAATCCTCATCGCCCGACTCCATACATAATAATTTTCCGGTCCTCTCAGTTGCAATGAAATCAATATAGCTTCTGAATTATCATTTGAATCCAGGAAAAGTGGATGATTGTGAAATAATTTCTCTGGTTCGGTGTTGTCGACTGTTGCCATTGATGACCTTCCTTCCAAGCTTCGAGATAATGAAAAATGAAGACAATAGGACCACACTAATGGTCGTGTGGCTCTGATACCATGTTGAATTCAACTATCCATGGAGCTCTGCCATGGTGATTTGCTGAATTACAATGTGAGCTAAGAGGAGGTCGGTTTACAGAGATGAGTCTGAGATGAATCTGAGGGAATATTCTAGAAGAAGAGAGAGAAATGTAATATTCTATTCTAAGTGTCAAATGTATCTGTACATGAATATATATAAGCTAACTGTGGTTAATGCTAAAGCTAACTCTAGTTACTCTAACTCTAGCATAGTCTAAGTTAATTATAACTAACAAAGGAACAACTAACAAACTAACCACCACTATCACTGCTAACACTATCACTGTTAATCTCAACATTATTGTATCGCAAATCATAATGTGAGGTAGTGTTATTATATTTTTTGTTTGCCCCTGGTGACTACTGAGAGGCTAAATCGAGGTAGGGAACCCACCATGGTAGGTTTTTAACACTCATTATTAGAGAGGATTCTATTTTCAAACCTCGGTCCCTAGATCTTTGGTTAAAGGAGGAAAAACATTTACCATTTTACCATAAATTTTTATGGTATATATATAAATAAAAAGAAAACCACTCTTCATTTCAGTTAATCAAAAGGCACCCCACGTTTTTAGGTAAAGCATTCAGCATTCCCGGCATTACTAAAAAGGCAACACTAATTAATTGAAAGTGACATCATATTAAACAATTACATGATCCATAAAAGCTATAGATGCATTTGATAATTATTTAAAGGGAAGAAAAAGGCATTTCAGTGCTATTTATTAGTTAATTCGAAGTGGCTGCAAATAGCTGCTAAATAAAAATTGTAATCTTTAATTCTTTATTCTTGCATAATTTTATTGGATTTTAAGTACTGCTTGAAAGTCATTTTTCCGATCTTATCATGTTTAGTGAATGATATGATTATTCCAGCTTGATTAGTATAAAGATAGTTAGTACTTATAATAAACTATTAATACCACATGCGCCAACTAAGTCGTTGTTCAACTTTTTGAAGCTTTTATTGATTTTCTATCACGTAATATACTTTAATTAAATCTTGTCTGCGACAAAATTATCTTTAGATGTAAAATTCTTGTCTGCCACTAATACCAGTCTTGGAACGATTAATGTTTTTCTTTGAAAACGATGAATTTAACTGATTAACATAGTCACATTAACTTGCATAAGATGGAAATAATATGATGGAATAACGTCGAATTAAACAATGGGAGTTATATATAGTACGCAACGGTTTCTAGTTCCTAATAACAATTGCATGCTTTGCATTAATATACTACACGATAGTCTAAAGTATACATTTGCTCCAACTTCATTTTGTGACCCTATGTTTTATAACCTATTTAGTTAGTGTATTACAAATGATAACCTTTATTTTTCCTATTGGCAAGTTTCTTGGCTATTTTTCCTTTTTTGACCAGTAGGTCATGGATTCAAGTTGTGGAAACAACCTCTTGCAAAAATGTAAGGTAAAGTTGCATAAAATACCTTTGTGGTCCGGCCGTTCCCCGAACCCCGTACATAGAGAGCTTAATTAGTGCACCGAGCCGTCCCTTTTTTTTTTAGTGCTTACAGCTGGAGACATGCATAAAACCTTCACAAATATCTTGGTCCATTGGAGGACCAGCTTCCACTTTCATCATGATTTTCATCAATGATATATATTCATGAACACGGGCAGAGCTAGGGGGCGACGGGTCCGAATCTTTTTTGTCTAAAAATTACAATGTGTATATGTAAAATTAATTTTTTATGTATATATATTAGATATTAAATTTTTTGGCTCTTCATATTTTATTTTTTCTTTTAAAATTCCCTTAATAAAAATCTTACCTCCACCATTGATCATGAAAAAAATCCAACTTTCTCCATGACCATAAACGTTGTAACCTAACTAGTGTAGTATCATATTTTTGTCTCAGATTGGAAAGGAGGAAATAATCTTTATTATTAAATTAATAAGCCTAAGAGGATTTTGTGGTTTTTTTTATTGATTTTTGTGTTTTATTCACCGATCACTACTAAAAATCCGGAAAAAAGCGACCAAAATTGGTCTGTCAGGAAAAGCGACCAACGTTGGTCGCTAAATTGGAGAAAATAATTAAATAATTATTTTAAATACATTAGCGACCAAGGTTGGTCGCTTTTTGGTCGCTAATTTGGTCAAAATGTTGACCGGACTGGTCAGACTTGCTTGGTCAAAGAAATGCTGAAATTAGCGACCAAAGTTGGTCGCTAAAGTGGGACTCACTTATAAAATTTTAATAATTATATTATTATTTAAAAAAAATTATAAAATATAAATAAATATAATTCAAAATTAGCGACCGAAGTTGGTCGCTCACGAAAGGGGAAGCAGATAGAGACCAACTTTGGTCGCTAATCTGGGACCCAGTTATAAAAATTAAATAATTATATTATTATTAAAAAAATTATAAAATATAAATAAATATAATTCAAAATTAGCGACCAAAGTTGGTCGCTTACTAAAGGGGAAGCAGATAGAGACCAACTTTGGTCGCTAATCTGGGACCCAGTTCTAACATTTAACAATTATATTATTAATTTAAAACATTATATAAAATATAAATAAATCTATTTAAATTTAGCGACCAACGTTGGTCGCTAAAATCCCGACTACAACACATTCGCTACCGTTTTGTCTCCACCATGTGCCCTTCATACCGGTGATGCATGGAAAATCATTCAGAATTTCTTCCATCTCTCCCGGAACACATCGGAGGCACCAGCTGATCTGCATAATGCTTAAACAAAAGCGCGTTCATCCCATAATAAAGGTCTAATATCAGCAGATTTCTCTACCATCTGGGAAAACAAAATTACGAGTCACTCCATACAATGAAGTTCACATATTCATCATTACCATGGGGGTTGTGCCAGTCGTTATGGCTAGCAATTGCTCATCAAGGAAAACTTTCTGGAATTTTGCCCTCTTTTCCTCAAAAGTTGCTCGGAGTTCCAAGCGCTTAAATGGCTGCTAGCCTGAATTTTTTGTCCCTTTTCGATCTTTGATTTCCACGTGAACTCCTGCAAAGGAAGAACCCCAATGGATTAGTCTTAAGACTTATCACCTTTTCATAAATGAATACCTGGATGGCTTGCATATCTATGTAGACGATGACTTTAGTTTCCCACCAAGTAGCCCTAAATTTGTCAAACGCAGCATACTACCGCTAGCAATGTTTTTCTGTGACTGCGTATTTATCTGAGCTGGTTTAGAGTTTTTCTAGCGTAGTTAAATGAGTGGATATACTTTATTTTTTCCTTCTGGTCCCATAACAACCCCACATTGTCGCGTCACTTGGCTCTCACATCAAACTCAAAAAGGCTCTCCCTTAGTCATGGGGCGGTCAGGTGATAATTGCGTGCAGGGCACCAATCTCTTTTTAGGCTCTCGTACGCCTTCAAGCTAATGCTCATCAAACTTTGAAAGGGATACCTTATCCAGCAAACCTGCACAAGGGAAGCAGAAATCTTAGAGGAATCTTCAATGAATCTACAATGGAAACCTACATGTCCCAAAAGCTTCTGACTTCCTTTGGACAGAGGTTGGAGGTGGCAGTTTTTTCAATTACATCCACTTTTTCCTTATCCACCTCGAACCCACTATTGGGACACCTTGTGCCTGAGTACCAATTTCCTTCTTGTACCAAAAAATAGTACTTTTCCCAGATTCAAAACACAAGTTCATCTCTTCACACCTGCATGCACTTACTCAAATTCGTAAGCATTCATCAAAAGATGGTCTGAAGACCAAAAATCATCCATAAACTACTGGTCAACAAATTTTTCTACCAGGTATCATTGAAGATTTCCATCATGCACCTTTTGAAAAGTCGAAGGTGCATTGCACAAACCCAAATGTGCAATTCGTTTAAAAGTAAAGTGCCATGAAGGAACAAGTGAATTGGTCTTCTCTTAGTCTATGATTGCAATTGATATTTGGTTATAGCGGAATATCCATCAAGGAAACAATAATAGTCTTGTCCGGACCAACTATCTAACATTCTGACCAAAAGGGGAAGGGGAGATGTGATTCCTTTCAAGTAGAATTATTCAGTTTCCTATATCAATGCAAATTCTCCAAACCTGCGGCATAATCCTAGTATAAGGAATTATTTCATTATTATCATTAGGGACCACCGTCATGTCCACCCTTTAAGCAACACTTTGCACTGGACTTACCTACTGGCTATCAGAGATGGCGAAGATAATACATGCATCGAGCCACTTTATAACTTCCTTTCTACCATTCCTTCATTGATGGATTTCAAACGGCGTTTGGTGTTCCACACTCGATTTGTGCCCATCCTTCCATGAGAATTTTTATGCATACATAATCTTGGGCTAAATAACCACGAATGTCAGCCATGATAAATCCAATCGCCTGCTTTGTTGCTCTCTAAGCATGCGAAGTAGCTTTTCTTCTTGCAAAACAGATAACTCAAAAGATTACAACAACAGTAAAGTCTTCATTCAACACCCAAATAAGCATAACGAAGATGACTGAGCAAGGACTTGAAGTTCCAATTTGGGGGAGCTCTTTGATAGATGGCTTGGGGTGCCCAGTTAGTCTATTAAGAGCTCAAAATTGATCATATCCTTTGATGTAAGCACATCCATCCAGATGATGCACCATCTGCATTTACCTCATCATCCAAGTCAATGATGTCAAAATAACATAAGTGCTTTCTGCCAGAGAGTCATCCAGATATGTTACCCACATCATTTCTTATTCTTGTTCAATCAGAATTATCATAGCTAGATCCTCATAAAGACTGGCAGCTGGAATTTCCTTGTGCACATTTAAGACTGCTTCAACATATCAACCCGGAGAATAATTTGGTCCTCACCCAAACTTTTATCGCAGAACCAGCGGGTGGCTAAGAGAGGTCGTCCCAGATGATTGGGGATGTTCATTAGCCTCATAGTCAATGATAATGAAATCTATTGAAGAATAAATTGCCCATTTGGGAGTAGCACATCTTCTATTACCTCTCTCGGGTATGACAACAGATCTCATTCAGCAAGCCTGCAACATGCTGTGGTTGGCCTTGGAGCTCCCAACTTCCAATGATTGAGTTACTGAAAAACTGAAAGGGGCATTCAAAATTTATGGCTAGTCCCAAAATCACATAGTGCCCGTCCCACATCTACCTCACCATTCGAATAGGTATGATGAAGGCTCCCCAGATCCTTCAACTTTTCGGCAACTTTCTTTGAATTCTGTGGTGCACTCTTCAATAAGTTGACCACTATCTTCAACTCTGCAACTTTCTTTTGTTAGCCATAATATCTTTGATTGTACATTAGCATATTTGGATTTACGTAGTACATCAACCAAGGTTAGATTCAATTGAATTTGGCTCACATACTCACCACCACTCTCGCTTTGAACACCTTCATCACTTTTTATTCAACTTTGGGGAAGGGAGTGGGCTTGCAACTGAGTCTTTTCACTTTCTTTCTCAGTTTCCATCACTTATTTTGGGAACCAGTTCATCCCTTAGGAGTGCCTTTTTCTTTTTTTCTTTTTGGTACTTCTTCAAATTCGGGCTGGCATTTCGCTTAAAGTTACAGAATTTACTTGAGATTCTTATCTGTATCACTTGGAAGGGTCCCTGAAGCGTCGAGTATTGTTGTTTGTCCATTTTCCAACTTTCCATCTGCCTCTCTATATTTGACAATTCAGTCCTCATTTGCCTTTTTGTTGTTCGAAGTTGCTTGTTGTCAACAACAACTTTTTTCAAATATCATTGAGTGCTTTCTATCTACCTTTTGAGGTGGCTTGTGAGGCGATTGTTTCCCTTGAGCCTTTATTGATTCTGAGTGGGTCTGGTTTCCCACCCTATGAGAAATTCGGTGTGGATTCCTCCGATTGGGGATTATAGTATTCCCATATTGTGTTATTCGTGGTTCATTGGACCTCTACCTTGCTGGACCCACATAGTAAAAGAGATTCTGATTCGCCAGGACAATGGTCACTTTATATGGTCATCTCCACAAATTTCGCACATATGGCCATCCTCTGAACCTGTTGCATCTGGATGCCCTTGACCCATTGCCATCTGTAGCCACTTGGTTGGTTTAGTTTAGAAATTTCTGCTCGCATGGCTGGACACCTCATCCAGTCACACTATACTGATTGCTTTGTTTTTATCATCCTTCTTGGTTCACCCTCACCTTGCCATTTATGGATCATTTGTAGTGGAATGAAATTGCCCTAGCAGAGTTGATTCTTACTGTATGGCTTTTGCATGCAACTTCCTTCCACAAGCTGAGTCTAGATTTAACTTTGGAGGTCTCATCCAACCCATCCCAAAAGTATGTCCCCAACACATCATCATTCAGACAATGATGTGGCACTCGCTGAGTAGTTTCTCTCTATCTTCCCAAGCTTGAGAAAGAGTCTCATCATCCGTTGTTGTAAAACCCAAGGAATCTGGCTCCTCAGCAACTTTGTTTTCTTTGTGGGAAAAGACTTGATCAAAATTTTCGTGCTTAGATCATCCCAAGTGGGATTGAGTTTTAGGGATCTTTTTAAACATTCCTTTAGCTTTCCCCCCCAGTAGTGAAAAGGGAAACAATGTAAGTTTGACGTATCCTTGGAAATGTTCGGTAATTGTTAGTTATCCGTAATTTCCCAGAAAGTCTGAATTGCCGCTGTGGAGCTTCAAAAGATAGACCACATAACTACCCTTGTGGACTGAATCAGAATCTGCACCATTGTATTGTTAAGCTCAAAGTGACCTGAGTAATGTCAGGCTTCACGATATCCATGAGTCATATAGCAAGATTAAGCATTGCAGCCTCTGTCACTGGTCGCTCTTCATTCTCCGCCATCTCGATTGGCTGTGGCTGGACAACGATGCCCAACTCCTGCAATTCTTGCTCTGCTTCCGCCTCCCTCCTTAACCTATGGAACAGTTTTGGGCTTAGGAATCAAAAGGCGAAAGAGTGTTTTCCAAAACTATTACTTCTTCTTAGCATTCATGTGAACACCTGTAGACACGAACATTCAAAACAATTTTAAATCTCGAAAAAGGATAAATAAAAGCTTATTTCAAAAAGTTACTAATTTTTTTAAAATCTCTGGAACGACGCCAAAAATTGATAGGTCCAAAACACACACGCAAGATTTATGATCAACTATTATCCAATAAAACTATGTATTAAAATTTATGCTAAGCTGAGTGCTGAAGAAATGATTGTGATTATGTAACTAAATTTACTATGAACAATAAGCAAGCAAAGAAAAAGTAAGATCGCAAGTAGAGGAAAACAAACACTTAGACAAAATTCAATGAGATTAAAGGGATATCTCCAGGGTTATGGATTAACGTCTCTCCTATTGTGTTCTTCCGGTTGATGTAATCACTTAACTTATATTAACCTGTTGATTAGTAAGGTTTTATTAATGCTCGCCAAAGTTCTTTCAATTGCTGGGCTCGCCGTATTCAAGCCAACCTAAAGACTATATATCTATAGAATCAAACTTGACACAAGGAACGCATGGTTATAACTTTCCTGCAAAAATAACCAAGTAGACAACCTAGGAATATGTCGATTCCTAATCGTGAATTATTTTCTGATGCCCGGATTAAAAGAACTCTACTTACTCAATCTTATTTATGCAATCTATAGTTTCCCACTTTCGAGTTTCAACTATAAATTCTTAGATAGCACTCTATTGGGTTAAGTATGCATAGGAATAATTAAGTGGAAAATGAATAAAACAAAATTAATCTGATAAAATCAACCAACACAATCAAACGTCAAATTACAATAGTCAAAACAACGACACATAACCCCGGAAATAATGAGGTTCTTAAAGCTACTCATGCCTTATGCAATAAAAAATATGTCTCAAAACAAGAAAGCTATGGAATAAGTTAGATGAAGGATGGAAGAATCGATGAATTCGTGCTCCCAGTGTTCGGACGGTTCTCTCAGAGTGGGCGCTCCCCTCCAAATAATGTAGACTTGGTTTTATAAGAGTTGAGGTCTGTGTTCGAAATAACCTTAGTGAAGTGGACAATTTTCCCCTCACCCAGCGCCCAGGGTAGTGTGCGGCCCTGGCCCTGGTGCTCGTGGGAAATTTTTGTTATGCCTTTAAGAACTGTGCCGTGTACGGGTTAGAACCCCATGCTATCCGGCGCTACACTGTCCCAATTTTTCATTTGTTCCCTTTGCCAAATCATGCACGCGCATGCCATATTTACCCTCCGGATGATTCACTACACATAAAATACCACGGAGATAGTAGCAAGAATTAGTCATATTACACATTCGAAATCTACGAAACATGAGTAGGAGAGATTCGAGGCAATATGCATATGAAATACATACTTTAAGCCGAATATATGTAGTTGGTACTCAAAAGAAGTAATAAGATAGGGGATGTAGACGTATAGTGGATAAGATAACTTCCGCGTAAGAATTCCTCCAGCAATTGCACGACCAAGGATGAACAAGCACGGCTAGCATGAGCTGATGAGTTTTCTGACGATACCTGGATGAATAAAATGATGCACCGCGAAGAAAAAAAACTTCATTTATTGACAAATATCTCTACATATTGTTGAGCAGGAAGATGCGCGATCTTAGAAAATGCAGAGCCACGTGTATCAGAAGCTTCGTTAAATAAGAGTGTGAGACGTCAAAGTAAAGACCATGGAGAGGTATTGATTGACGACGGATGGTTAAGATCTCTTCAGTGTAGATCATCAGCCGCGATCTTTAAGAAAATTAAGCATGCTTGAGAAACACAATGATGAAGCTTTACCGGAGAAGTGCGCTATTACTGGGGTCGCTGAAAAGAATCTGTCGCCATGATCCAAAAGGAATTGAAGGTAAATCTAGAAAGTATGAAGGCCATAAGGAAAGATTATTTCTAAGCCAAACTGAAAAGTGTAAAGGATTTTAAAGGTGACCGGTAGGTTGGCGGCCCTTAGTAGATTCATATCGAGGTCTTCAACGAAATGTCATCATTCCTTTGGGTTTATCACATGAGGAGGAAAACTTTGGAGGGGGATGTCAAAGAAGCATTTCAATTATATAGATGATAAATTGCTGAATCCTCTTGACTTGGAGACAACTGCCTGAGAATATTCTGCCCGACTAGTGCTTTAAGCTCCTCGGCACTTTGCGAGCCAGAGACCGAAAAAAGAAGAAAGAAAATGAAGATAAGGGTGGGAAGGTTGCTGAACCTGATGTGTTTTGAGCAACTTCATCTCCAAAAGAATGCAGCGGGGACTTCTCATCCTTCCGGACTCTGCTGATAAAAAAACATCTTCTTATTTCTTTTCGATTGATAAAGTCCAAATTTTTACATTCAATTAACTTTTATAACCGAGGCATTAATACTTCCGGGTTTTTATCCTTTAATTATGAGGGTTTTCATAAGAGAGGGCCCTTATATTGTACGGTGCTCTTTGAAGAGGACGTCTTCCTTTTCATTCCGGCATTTGCATTTAATTTTTAAGTAACATTCAATGAAAAAGACCATGTCGTAATATTTGGACAAGAAAATAAGATTAAACAAAAAAGAAATTGTATTTTAATTACTTCCATGTCCAAAAAGTACATTACATGAGCAAAATTGTATTACATTCACTTAAGTAAATAAAGCTGCCAAAACATATGGCTAACTTGTACTTACTTAATTCTAGGGGCGGGTCATTACAGTCCCCGGTCCTAACTCGAGTCTTTAATAGGCAACTGACTTTTAAGTTCAAGATATGGTTCTCGGTACATTTCAACCCCAATTTCATTTGACACTTTAGTGCTCTGATATACAATTAGTTCCCCCAGTGTTCGAATACAAAGTTTATGAAGAATTCGAACACTGCGGATTTCTTGTTGCTATTGGACAATCCTTTCTTTCGGACATACGATTTTAAATTGCTGCCTCATTAATAACCTTGCCAAAAAAATTCAATTGGCGAAAAAATCTAGACGAAGGAAAAAAGAGTGCAGCGCATACTTTCAGTACTGTCAAGGATCTTCAACAGTAGTACCTTTTGAGGTGAGTCACGTTCAATTGCTTGGTAAATTTTACTCCATCTTCATTTTTCAGTTGATATGACCTTACCGGTTATAGTGAAGTTCCGGTTAAGTCTTTTCCAAGTCAGGTCCCAACTTCCCTAGCATTGACTCCTGGGTATTATGAGTTTACCTTCCGTAAAAACCAAGTCTTGAATTTTAAAATCGCGAAGATTTGCTCTACGATTGTAGATATCTTTCCATCCTTTGCTTTTGTGTCACATTCTTGCATAAGCCAAAGTTCCAATACTCCTCAAGCAAGTCCAACTTAAATCAACATTGCTTTCACCATTCTCCTGCCATTTGGCTCAGGAATTACCCATTTGGGGTCGGTTTTTTCAAACTTTTATCTCCAGCGGAAAACAAAGCTTTCGCACCATACACAAATAAAAAAGGAGTTCTCTTGGTGGCTCGACTTTGCTTTGGTTCTGATACGCCCATAATACTCCTGGTAAATTTCTGGCCACCTGCCCGTTTAGCATCCTCTAATTTTTTTTTGAGTTTTGATTATCCCTTGTTATTTGACTCTATCTTTGCATCGTTAGCACTTGGGGTGGAAAGTGATGTGAGGGTTGTATCCATTTAATCTTCAACCTCTAGGAACTTTGAATCCCTGAACCTATAAATTGTTGGCCTGTCGTACGAGCAATTTCTCTTTTTGGTACTCCAAATAGGCAAATGAAATTATGATCCATATGGAAATCAATCACTTTTCCGTTCTCCACCCCTTCTTTGAAAGCACTGCTTCAATCTATTTAGTGAAAAATTATCATGATCGAAATTCAAAACTAAAAGAAACTATATATGCCCGAGCGCTTGATTGAAGAGGACCAAACTATATCCATCCCCCATTTTCATGAATGGCCAGGCGACACTTACTCGAATGCAAAAGTTCCACCGGCTTATATACCATGAGGCATGCCGTTGAACTTATCACACTTAGTACCGCAAAACACCTTTGCACTCTTGCTCCATCCTGTCGGGTCAATAATAAGCGGTTGTCATTAATTTGAGCACCAATGAATCTGCACCTCAAACTCCTTCGGATTCCCTTATCATATAATCAGTTCTCTGTGTCCTAAACACCGATCCTAGCAAAACGCCTGAAAGGACTTGTATAATTGTCCATCACAAGACACAAGCGGCCAACTTTGTTTGTAATTGCCTGGGAGGCTTTAGAATCATGAGGCAATTTTCCATGCCTTAATGTATTCTATTAACTTGATTTCTTCCCAAATCCCAAACTAGGTTGGTTGAGTTAACTTTGCAGTATCCATTTTCCACGTCTTAGGACCGAATGGCAACAGTTGGAACAAGGCACGAAATAAGCTCCTTTCATGTTCCATGACGAACCTAAGATTGGCCAATGATGTCCGCTTTCACGTTTTATTCTCTTAGATATGGATCACTAAAACCACTCTCTGAAGCGGGGAAAGTAAAATTTGAACTTTTTCAAATACTGTTGGCATGCGCGGTCTTCCTTGGCATTAAGATCCTATATATCTGACTTTATCACTAGCGATGAATCACACTTTACTTCAATCACTTTGGAAGTCGATCCCCAAGCTAATTTCAAGCCCATGCAACTGTTAGCCTCATACTCGGCTTTATTGTTAGTCAACGGGAAACTATTGAAATGGCCTATTCTCAAGATTTTTCCCCAAAGGAGTGAACTAATATTATCTAAGAACCGAAACTGGTTACGTTGGATACGCCATCCGTAAACAGGTCCATACACCGGAGGCCATTCACGATACCAGGAACCGCTTCCTTTGCAAGCTAAAGGCATCATCCTTGGACGAAAATCAGCTACAAAGCAGCCAAAACTATGACTTAATAGTAGTCCGAGGTTTGTATTTCAAATCAAATGACTAATTTCAACTGCACATTTATCCAACAACCCAATAATTCAGGTTTGTAAAGGACGTTCCTTAGGAAAAAGTCATCACAATGGCTATTGGGTGACAATTGAGAGTAGGGTCTAAGCTGAGAGAGGAGACTGCGAGGTAGAGCCAACCTTTATGTGCAGATAACGTATTTTCCGTACCTGACAGTATCAATAACATAATATATAGGGGGAATTGGTACTTTCCTCCTCCTGAGTAGAACGTGCACTCACACCAACTTTTGATACCGCTAAAACAAAATAATAATTGCTCTCCCTTCCTTGTCGTTTAGACATTAAAGGAAGATGGACGAATACCTCTTCAAGTCTTTCAACACTTGCTGGAACTCTAGAGTCTATGAGAAGGTCATTCTTATTCTTTAACAGTGAAAAAAAAAGGTGACATTTCTCTTAAGACCTTGATATGAATCTGCTAGGGTCGCCAACCTGCCGGTCAATATTTCTCTTAATGCCTCGAAAGATAAGAGTCTCCGCTGCCATTTAGAAATGAAGGTGCTCAGCATTCAGGAACCCTACGCTTATCTTCATCTTCATCTTCATCTTCTTCCTTGGTCTACGGAGGACTGCAGAGCAAGTGGCGTCGAGAGCTTTAAAGTTTGAGTAGGCTGCGCAGGAATGATTCTGCGAAGGTAGTTGTCTCCAGTCAAGGCTTCAGCGATGCAGTCAATCTATTATTTTAAATGCTTCTTTGGGCATCCTCCAAAGTTATCCTCCTTATGTGATAAACGCATGGAGTTTTTCTCAAGCAGATAGAATCCCTTGATATTTGGAGTTTGGTTTAGAGCTTTAGATTTTTTACTACAATCGCTCGTTATCAACCTTTAGATTGTCATATGTCCGGGAAAGGGTAATATTGGTCTTGGCGCAATTGTTCACGGTTTTGATCCATGACCCTTTTGAGCTTTTCCTCCATTCTTGGCCCTCTTCATCGCTCGCCGCAATAGTTTCACCTCGATTTTGATGTAAAGTTGCTTTCCAAGCATGTTGATTTTTTCCATGGAAGCAGACTCGTGTTCGGATGCCCGCAAGTCACAGCTCAGCCCAGCTGACCGTTCAAACTCAGCAAACTTCAACATGCAACTAGTGGCCTCTTGGCTATGGGCCATTTTATTGCTCAGTTTGCCCCAATGGGCTCGAGTTCCCGTATCTGAGCCAACACCTACTTCAATCAGAAGGCACTTTCAGCAAGTTGATCCCATTTCAACAGCAATTAGATCCCGCCTCAGCAAACAAGTGTCTCTTATCCAAGGATAAGCTTCTATTAAGGCCTCAGAGGGAGGAGGTAGCCGTAAAGTTGAAGGTTAGAGTTGTCAAGATGATGGTTAGCAAGCGGTAAAGGGAAAAGATAAGAATAGATGATACTTAAGCAAAGATGCATGTTGGTTGTTTGATTAAACATTTCGCGGAGAGACTGTCCATTTTTCTCCAGTCTATCTGAAAGCCAAAAAGCTTCAAGTAGTTGGGCACTCTCACCATCTTGTTTAAAGCATAATGACATTTCATCTTGAAACCGAAAATGTAACACTGCTGTTTACCGTTAGGGTTTCTGGATGAGATGTTGGAAGGAAATTTTTTATGTTCCCTTGATCAGGTGATCGGGGGAACGCAGATCTTCCTCTTTGTCGGTTCGGATCATGGCAGCGAGCAGGAGCCAAAGGATGTGAGGAGTGAGAGAGAAAGAAGTGAGGAGCAATCAAGCAGACCCTCACCGGACTACTCGAGGCAACAAAACTGGAGCTGGATGGAATTCAGCATTTTCAAACCAAAGTCGAACTCTAAGTAAAGAGTCCTTTTACATTCTCCAGTTTATCTGAAGGGAGTTCTTCTTTTTCATCTTCTCTGAAGAGAAATCGCTTCATCTTCATCATCGATTTCATCTTCGTTAGGACCATTGATGTTTTGTACTTCTAGTGATCGTCATTTGTGACTGGGAAAAACTTCTCCTTAGCCTCAGCCTGAGAGGCAGGCTTTTTTTAGTTTTCTCCCCTTGGGATTGAGACTCAAAGAAGAATGTGCCTTCACCGGAAGCAACGAGCGCAATCACGAGCCCTCTTCCTCAAGGGCTTTTGAAATCCGTTGTTGGGCCACCTTTGGGTCACGTGAAATCACGATGGTGGGACAGTCAGAAGATCCCTTTGGAAGGCCAGCATGTGTTTAAAAAGGCTAAAAAATTATCTATATGCATAGAGTTAAAAGTTAAGAAAGAAAGGGAAAGTTTTTCTCACCATGGATTTCGGCCTTCTAGTTGAACCTAATTGAAATTTCCTTCCACTTATGGCGAGTCCGGTGTGGAATATCTAGAATTTTTCTAAACTCATTGGGTTGGTTTTCACTGCGTAGGACCAACGGGTGGCTGAAATGAGAGAAAAGGAAGTTTATTAAAAGGGGAATTTTCTTTAACACAGTAAAAGACGAAGGTATATAAAAAAAACTTACGAGTGTAGTTCCAGGATCGAGAATACGGAGATGCTGACACCAGGTTTATAAATGTCCTCGGAGCAACAATAACAAACCTCTCCGTCCAACTAGTCGGTTGTCTCATTAAACATTGTGACGATGGCATGATGATCGCATTTGCTGAGTTTTGATCATGCCTTCCACGGAAAATACTGAGGGCAGGTTGATCATAAACAGAGGAACCGAAGGCAAAACCACCGTGTTCCATATTGACCCGATCCTATTGAGCAAACCAAATACGGTACATCGGAAAGCCAGATGATTGGGTCGTTCCTTTCTAGTCATAAAGTGAAAGGGTACGCGTAAACATAAATGTACCCTGGTTGCTTGAATAATCCTCTCCACTGTCACAGGGCTTAAAACCTCATATTCTTCAGCACAATTCTCTTTTACGATAGGAATTACTGGCCCGGGCGAAAGAAGAGTGTTTATTTACTAACAGCCTCGGTCTATCGTCTGTCGGGGTCAAGAAGAGATCCTTTTGATACATGGGATCCATGTTGCAAAGAAACAAATGAGAAGGCATATGATCGTGTTAGTAGAGGGAGGACGCGTTCGGTTTCTTAACTTGTTCTTCTTGGATTGGACCGCCAGCCGCACTGCAAGTCCCTGTGTAATCGGAGAAAGGAATAACAGAAGACATAGTTGATGAAAAAGTATGATTTGTAAGTTTTTTACTGAGAAAAGAGGAGTTGCCCAGAAAAGGTCTAGGGGAAGACTTGGAGAAGAAAGTTTGTAAAAGTGAAAAGATGAAATGGTGAAAAAGGAAGAAGTTTATAGGCTACGCAGAATGCAAAGCCCATCTTACCTAGGTAACTAGCAAAAATACTTGTCGAATCATGCGACCAACACGTGGTCTCTGCTCATTTAAATAAAAGAATGTGGCATTCCTCAAGTGTCAAAAAGCCCGTTCAAGAACTTTCCCGCCAAGGAAAGAGGTTCTTATCTACTTTCGGTCGCATCAAAGCTGAGTCACGAAAAAGTAGTGGGACTATCTTTATGACGCGTAAAATTAACTAATGATAGTGGACGTTTTGACGAGTTGACACGTTGACAGTAAAGATAGTAGGATATGAGTCAGCAAATAACTGACACCGGGACATGCATGTGACCGGTGTTTGATTGGAGTCCGAAGACATTAAATCGGAGAGGAGAATTTTTTAAAGCAATGTACCGATCTGAGAGAAACATTAAGGAGCAGTCGTTACAATGGAATTTCAAACATTTTTACACTCGACTGTTATGCAGCTATCAAAGAGGAGTCCTTTTTTTCACCCTAAAGAAGGAGCTTGATTTGAGGTTCTTGTCTCCCCTAATTTTAGCTATAAATTAAGAGAAATTGGTATTCATTGAAGGGACAGGAATACTTGTATGAGAAAAAGCTCTAATATACTTTCTTATTCTGCTAAACAATTGTTCGTTAGGAAATTCAGTTTCTTTTGAGATTGTATCGTGTTTTCTGTGAGAATTCTATTCAAGGCCCAGACTCTGTCTTTCCTTCAATTTTTCTTAATTTATAAATTCAATTTTTCATTCATTACTTAATATTCTCGGATTAATTATAATTGATGTGTCTATAAACTAATACAAATTCAAAGTATACCGTTTACGAGTAAAACAATTAGCGCATCCATCCATTTCGAAAGTTTGCAGCAGGAAGCTTGGCTGGTATATATATTTTCTACTAAAAAAGGTCTTTATCCATCGAATAGTGATGAACTTGTATTTTGGTCTCATAATAATTTTTAGTTCTAACTGGTTATCCTTACAGGTTTAGGCAAACATGAATATACAACAACAATTTAATCAAAACAGAGATCCTTTTACTATATATAGGAAATAGTTAATAATTAAAGTTCACAATTCTTTTGTCGAAACAAACAAACTACTCATGGAGTAACTAGTTTACGTAGTATTGAGATCATTGTAGGGCTTTATGAACTTGTGAAGTTGATTTAGCTAGTAAGTTTATTGTCAATTTGTTGTAATAATTTTACAGGATTTACTTTATATGATTGCCAACATAATAATCGTCATTGATAAATAATAATCTTGTTTATTAAAAAAGGTTGTCCATTTGCAATAAATCATTCTGAAGATTAATCGAGGCAAGAGAAAGTTTTTTTTGTTTGAATTCTAGCTGAAAGTTGGAAGTTGGCCATCCAATTACCAAATCTAAATGAAAGTTTCAGTCATATGCGGACAGGCATAGCACTAAAAGATTAAAAGTAGCCAAGGAAATGTTAGAACGATGCGCAGCGGAAGCAAGCATAACAAACCAGATATCAAATTACATGGTAAACTAGAAAACGCAATAATAAGAAGATCAGGAACACTAACCTCTGAAATAGTTGCACAAATTTCTAAGCAGCAAGAATCCAGGGCTGTAGTTCTTCTGCTATAAAATGCGACGAGTTAAACGTTGAACACTTTTGCTTTTGGGTGGGCAAGAACAATACAACTCTAGGGTTTTGAATAGCCGAGAAAACCTGGTCTACCTTTTATAGAACTCGGAAATTAACCCTAAAAGAGGCTTAAATCGTCTGGATTAGGTTCTATGAAGTAGAATCCTACTTCCAACTCAAACGATGAGGTAAACTTTTCTCCCAAGCTACTTTTTACTCACCGAAAGTATGTCCAGGTGTTTTTACTAGGTATATGCAGGGACCACATAAATAATAAGAGGGCTACCAATTATAGTATTACTTCTAATTAGTCATTAATTAACTTCTTACTATAATTATTGCAATTTATTCCACTAAAAAAAACTGCAAATTGGAACTCCACAATTATGAATTTCGTAAATTCATTAAAAAACCCCCAAAAACCTTATTTTAACTCCCCATGTTAGATTTCAAATACAGAATTAATTAAATCACTGATAATTTTAATTCAATCAACTAATTAAATCCTTTATAATTTTGCTTTAAACGCATTCTTCATGTGGACGGATACAAAATCCACCGCGAGGTTTCACATTGAAAACTTATAAGCTTATATAAAGAGGTATTATCAAACCAAAAACCAAGTCATGGATTCTATCAAACTAATTATTATTCACAAAGTTATTTCGTTATTGATCCCAATTTATTTAGATATATACTAACTCTAAATAGAGTCGTTACCTTTTGATAAATCAAAACAATAAAAAATCACATTGAATCATAATAATATATCAATTATTAGGAGTATAGCTCATTTAATAGAATTTAGAGAAAGTGGTTTATATGTATTCAGGCTACAAAAATAACCTTTTCTCTACTTGGTCCGTTCAATATACACTGATATACTAAGCACAAGAAGTTGGAGTAAACTACTCCCATAATTAAGACAAAATATACATAATCTTTGTGCTAAATCATCAAGAATTTGTTCCGATAATATCTTCGATTGTGAACATAGTTTATATAATTATTGAGAACCAACATTAAGTCTTCTGTGTATGAGCTAAGACTCCATAACTAAATTTGTCTACCCACAAACCAAAAGGACACACAATGTTACAAATGATCTATTTTAAAACAGTTTTCTTTATTGAATTGAATAATTAAATAATAATTGTTTTCATAAAGAACAAAATTATAATTACTATGTCTAAACCGCATGGTTAATAGTAGTATTCCGCAACAGGAAATGCCTAAAAAGAGGAAGGGTTGGGAAATCGATATTTATGTCCCGTTTATAATTGTTTTATAGTTTATATATCCTTTAAGATTATCGCCCATATACGCAGAAGATCCACGTACTAGAATCCGGTAAAAAGCGGCCACAAAAAGCTACCAAAGTTGTCGCGTATAGGCCTAAAAGCGGACAAAAAGCGACCAAACATTGCCTTTGGTCGCAATATAGCTTGGTCCCGTGTATGTTAGGCGACCAAAGTTGGTCGCTAATTAGCGACAACTTTGGTCTCTAAGGTAAGGACCAAATTATTCGGGTAAAGAGCTATAGCGACCAGCTTTGGCGTTTATTATTTTAATAATATAATGTTTGGCGACCAAAGTTTGGTCTCTAAATGAGTAAAAAAACATATTTTTTATTTATTATAATCATAAAAAAGCGACCAACTCTTTGGTTCTAATCCAAAATTATATTTTAAAATCTGGAAAATATAGACCAAGGTTTGGTCGCTTTTTATTAATTTTTTATATTTTTTGTTAAAAGATAAGCGACCAATCCTTTGGTCGCTAATTTCAAGAATTTAATTTTTTTTTTAAAAAATAAGCACAAAGTTGGTCGTCTGTATTTCCAGAAATTATTTTTTTTTAATGGGAATAGGAACCAAAGTTGGTCACTTTTTGAAAATTCTGGGTAAATAAAGCGACCAACTTTGGTCACTATTGCCCAGAAAATTGTTTTTTTTAATAGAAAAGCGACAAAAAAGAAGACCAAAGTTGGTCGCTTTTTCTGGTATATTTTTGGCAGAAACTGCCTGTTTTTGGCAGCGTGCACCACCTCAGTCATCATTCAAATCCTATTACAGAAGCAACAAACAACAACAAATACAACAACACAACACAACAACAAAAACAACAAACAACAACAATACAAAAACAATTATTTAAAAACAACATTAAAACCAAACATTAACCCAACAAAGTTTTATAGCGTCAATAGAACTTACCGACATTAAGCGACACCAAACTAAGTTTAACTGCTTATTACAAGCCCATTCGAAAAATCGATCTATTTGTCTAGTTCAAAGTGTAATAAAAGTCAATGGAGTGTTGTATAATAAAGTCTATCAATCCCCTTCTACAATGAACATCCTCCCGCATCCTAAATTTCAATTCATATCCACAAAAGTCCAATTCTTCACAAAAGTTCAATTCATTCCTAAAGACTCAATCATATCCTAAAAGTTCCAATTCATCACAAATTTCATTCATATCCTAAAGTTCAATTCATATCCTAAAAGTTCAATTTCATATACAAAAGTTTTATTCATATCCTAAAGCGTTCAAATCATACCCACAAAGTTCAATTCATATCCTAAAATTCAATTTATAAACTAAAATTCCAATACATAAACTAAAAGTCCAATT